>NC_056729.1:91830963-91933463 GCF_019279795.1 Protopterus annectens | reverse complement strand
GGTCCTAGGACTGAGCCCTGGGGAACACCACTTGTAACCACTTTAGAGACGGACCTAGCTCCCACAACTCTCACCATGTGGGTTCTGTCCATGAGCCAGTTGGCAACCCATCTTGTGATGTAAGGGTTTATGTTCAGGCTGGTGAGCTTGTCTATAATACCAGAATGGGGAATGGTGTCGAAGGCCTTATCGAGGTCTAGGTAGGCTGTGTGTACCACCTTTCCCTCGTCTATAGCTTTGGTAACTGTCTCAAAGAAGTTCACCAGGTTTAGGAGGCATGATCTGCCCTTAACAAAGCCGAACTGGGTAGGCTCCAGTGTTTGGAGGTTCCCAATGTCTCTGTTAATGAGATCCACGATGATGCGCTCCATAGCTTTGCAGGCCAAGCTAGTCAGGCTTATATGGTGATAGTTCCGTGGTCCGTTGTGGCTCCACCTTTGTGGAGCGGAATAACCGTTGCTGTGCATCACTCTGTGGGCACATAGCCTGTGGAGAGGCTGAGTTTAAACAGTGTGTTTAGGTGAGGGGTTAGTTAGTCTTTGAGCTTGTGTATGATGCAGCCTGGGTCACCGTCCGGTCCCAATGATGCTGTGTTTTTGGCTTTGGAGAGGGCTGTTTTAACCCGATTGTCTGCGATTTCAGGGGCTCTGCATTCTTCTGGTATGGTTATGGGCCCTTTTGGGGGTGAGAGGGGGGTGAAGTTTGCACTGAACCTGTCTGCCAGGATGTTGACGATATCGGTCGGTTCAGTGTATGTTGTGCCATTCTGCACTAACTCCGAGCAGATCTGAGCATTGGCACTTAGATTCTTGACATAGCTAAAGAACACTTTGTGGTTATCTTTGGAGTTCTTGGCAATTTTTCTTTCAAAGCTAGCCTTGGATGATTTTATGAGGGATCATAGTTTCTTGCTGATACTGTTCAGGGATGTCTTCCCTTCTTGGGATTTTACTCTTTTCTGTACTAGTTTCCTCCTTCTATTGTATAGCTTGTTTATGGCAGGATTCCACTAGACTGGTTCCTTTTTCTTGGAAGAGTGAGTCTTTGTTTTGCTTGGGATGGCATGATCCATGCATTCTTGTAGCTGCCCGTAGAATGCATTAGTAAAGGATTTTGCAGCTTGGACAGTGTTATCCTTCAGCATGGGCACTTTGAAACTTTCAACCTTGGTCTTAAGTAACGTGAAGTTTGCTTTTGAAAAGTTTTTCATGGTGGCTTTCTTTGCCGGGTGTGGGGGCAGAATATGGATATCCAAAGTGATTTGTTTATAACCAGCGAGGGGTTGACCTCTGGTGTGGAACACTGGTCACCCATGTTGGTGATGACCAGGTCCAATATATTGTCACCTCTGGTGGGAGTGTTGACCAGCTGAACCAGGGCGTTTGAGTTTATAAATTCTAGGAAAAGTTGGGCAAGGGAGTTAGTACTTGAGTAGTTCTCCCAGTTAATGTTTGGGTAATTGAAATGACCCAATATTAGAGTGCTTGGTAGGGCCTTTATGTTTCCCAGTGTTTCCAGAAACACAGAATGGGGGGTCCTGGGACTCAATCTCCTCCTCAAGTTCAAATTATTCTTAAACACAGATGATGGTTTGTTCCCAATATACCTTTTTAGACTATCATCAGTCAATAGGATTTTCTAGTTGTCATTGATCACATCAGAGATGGAACCAATATCACTGACATACTTCAGGAAAATACATAAAGGACTTGAGTTAAGATTACTCGAAGGCTGGAACTGCCCAGGCTCTCTTTATAAGAAAGGCTTCCCTCCTGTGTTCCTTTGACTAACCACCTCCTTGAAGGAGCTGTCTATTTCATGTGACTTGTAACCTAAAAACTCCAGTCTAGACTGTAATAATCCTAACTCATTGTTAAAATCATTATCATTTGTACATAGTCTCGAGGCTCTTAGAGCCTGCCCCTTCGCTATATTTTTAAAGACACGCTTAGGGTGCATATTATTGCGAGTCAAATAATGGTTCTTCCAACATGACTTCCTATGAATGGAAGTCCCAATTTCACCTATATAATCCATAGTCAATTTAATGTCTAAGAAGTCAATCATGTTGGCTGAAACATTCATAGTATACTTTATAAAAGTCAGTTGTGTTATTCATGTAAGACAGAAACATATCCAGATCTTCTGTTTTGCCTGTCCAAATCAAAAACAAGTCATCTACAAATCTAGCATAACATAAAAGTGACTGTTTCCATACATTGGCATTACTAATAATATGATTCTCTTCCCAATATGCTAAAGTTAAGTTAGCATAAGTATTAGCACAAGGGGTCCCCATAGCGACACCCTTGCACTGCAGATAAAATTTGTTTCCAAACAAAAAAAATTATTTTCTAAAACCAAATGCATGAACAAACAAATTAAATCTTTCATGACAATATTGTATTCACTATAATTATCTAGAAAATACTTGATAGCATTCAAGCCGTAGCTATTATAAATAACTGTAAATAGGCTACTAATGTCTAATGTCACAAAGAAATGTCCATTTTTTTATTGAACTTCAGATTTCACCTAGCCACTCTAGAAAATGTGCTGAGTCCTTAAGAACAGCAGGAGCTTTATATAACAAAGGTTTAAGTTGCGTTTCAACCCATACAGATAAAGGCTCCATGGCCCAACCTCTTCCCGATACGATGGGTCTAAGCTCTTGTGCATTTTGGGGAGAGCTTTAATTACAGGAATACAAGGATGCTCAATGTGAAGATATTCATATAGGTCTGTCTCAATCTTGTAACATATTAGAAGTCTAATCAAGTCTATATTAATACAAGCTATAATAGCATTGCGTTCTTGTTTGTTTATCAACTCATGCGTAGAGGATTCCGAAAGCCTTTCACTCGTTTTACTGATATAAGTATCAGCATCCATGACAGTGATTGCTCCCACTTTGTCAGCAGTTATAATAATATCCTACTGTTGGTCTCTAAATCCCTGAGAGTACATCTTTCATCAAAAGACAAGTTATAAAAACCATGACGCTTACACTCTTTCATGACTTTAACAAGATCTGCCTCACAGACCCTTATAAAAGTTTCAATGACTGGATGTGTAATAGGGATGAAGGTGCTGGGTTTACTGAAACGTGGCCTTGTTTCACTTATTCGATTCCCAAAAACATGTTTCAAAGCTAAATTTCACCCAAATAACTTAAGGTCTATGACAGTTTCATGTATTGTTGCTGGCATAGATGGAATAAAACTCAAACCCTTGTTTAATACTTTTAGCTGAATATCTGACAGTACATAAGAGGAAATATTGTACACTAAACAGTTCTCTTGCAGGCTACTCACTAGAGCAAGGTTTTCCTTCATTTTCTTCCTCGACTCATGGACCGGTCTTGTTTGTTCAGAGCCTTCAGTTTCATGGGTGCAGGCAATTTGTAACAAACAAACAAAAAAAATTCCATCAGATCCAGGCTCCATAGGTCTGGCTCCTAACAAATAATATTTAATAGTATTCCTATTCGAATTATCAACACTACGCTGTTTCACAGCCATATTAGTAGTAGGCTCATTCCTTTTTGCCATAATGGACATACTGTTGGTTTCTTGACTGTCAGGTTCAGCTTCATTCGGCATGTGAATCTGAGCCAATGACTCATCTGTAGCTATGGCACCATTCATTTGATGTACAGATGGAATCAATGCTGCTGTCCTATCAGATACAAGCATGCGCTCATTGCCCAATTGAGTTAGGGATTGGTGTCTGCATGAGAATTATGAATCCCAGCTATGACTTCAAAATTGTTCTTGTTGTTGTTGGTGTGTGGAATATGGTGCTTAGGTTCTGTAGAATCATTCCTGTATATGGTATCATCAGTAATTCTATTAGAACTGTGCCGTGCCCAAATGAAAATGTTGCCGTTCTTGAAATCCGCATAATCGCAGTTCAGCTTTCTGCTCTTAATCCACTGTAATTTTTTGTCATAGGAGGTTATAGTATGAAAGAGTACATCAAGCTTACCCAAATAATATGCACTCGGAAATCTCTTCTCAGTTTCAGTTGTTGTTCTTGCGGCTCAAAATATTTTAATAAAAGATGCATGTGCCTGAAGCTAGTATCTATATTAATTCTCTGCCATTCAGCCAGTAGATCAGGAAACACATTTCCATAGGTCGGCATGCCTAGGTATTATCTGGAAATGTAAGCATGCCTTCAAATGTATCCATTGCCACAGTACACGCTTCAGTTTATAAAGGGCATTTTCCACTTCTTTGAACAAGGTATCAAATAACTCTTTATCAGAGTCCAATGATGATATTTCATCAGCAATACTCTCAGTTAGCTTCAGACTGATAAGTGGGCTCGAGTCAAAACAGACCATTCTCTTACCCCTCTCTTTTAGGGATTTAGCCACCAGTGTAATGGGAATATAATCCAATTCCTGGTTATTCAAATCAGCTCCAGCCATGGATCCTTTAGGCCCCAAGACAAAATCTGAATAAATTATAAAAAGGAGGCCAAAAAGGATTAAAGGTCCACAGTAATGTAGTATAAAATTGCTAAATGAAGAAAACATGTGGACTAGCACTCCGAAGACCATATAAAACCATTTAATCAGAAAAAGCAGAAGCAGAACAAGCGCTTTCGGGTTTTCCCTTCATCAGGTTCACATAAAACTATTAAAACACAAATTAAATATTAATGTCCGACCAATCAAGAACTAATGAAAAACTAGGCTGCCTCCCTTTCAGAATAGATTTAATGGGAAGCACACAACTGAGGCCTGGTGATTTATCTGCCAGAAACTCAGCTGTCCAGTTGGACTCCACAGTCTCAGTCCTGTTCACTATATCGCCACCTCTTATTGTGGTGAGTATGATCTGCAGGACCATAAAAGAAGAGGTATGAGTATTATACATAGCAACATGCTGTGCTAAAGAGTTATGCTTAGCACCTATTCTAATATCCTTGGCATGTTGTAATATACGATAGTTTAATGACCTATTCATCTTACCCACTTAGAATGATGATCCCCTTATATGCTGACTGTACTACTAACAATGTAGTTTATTTAGCCCAGTGTGAACATTGTTGCTCATTCTATTAGGCATGTTTCCATGATTTGATAATTTTACTCCAGGATTTTCCATAGTCATTAACGCCAGATCTTGTACTTTTAGTAGTGATGTATATACATCACTGAATTGCTTCTTTATTTTGTTTACCTTCATGTGCATCTGTGGAGACTTTGATTTTAATACTATTGGTCATTATCTTGCTATGCAACTACTAGCATACTATGCAGGCTGTGACATTTGTGTTCAAACAATCTCTGAATCATCTACACCCTGCATGTTGCCACTCATCAGGCAAAAACAATTACTGTAAAATAGAAATGTTTCTGAATCAAAGGGATAATTTTCTATCCTCATTTACCAACCTTTCCAACATGGGTTATAGCACTGTAACATTTCATTTACCCTGTAATAGGTTCATAGGTTGGTACTAGGCTATTGGCCCTAGGGCCTATACAAGCCTAGCCATAACAATTCCCTGGATATTTCTTCCCACAATATTTACTTCTCTGGACCCCTGTCTAGCAGGGCAACCGACATGATCCCCGGGGTGAATTTCCTATCTCCCATCCAATCACCAAGGTTCCTTTTGAAGAGGGCCAATGAAGCGCTCTGCTTGACATGTATGGGCAGTCTATTCCAGAGTATGGGGAGTCTCTGGGTCAGGAACCTATCCCTCCAGCATGTTTTGTTCATTGTGATGACAAGGTTTAGATCCCTGGAGTGTGTGGCTCTGAGGGATTGGGATTTCTTTAAGTGGAGCATGCCCAACAGCTCATGGTTTGACATGGCTGTTAAGAAGATATCGCCTCTGAGTAGACGATATGCCACAGAGTATAGCTGGAGTTTTTTTAGACAGTCAGCATATGGCATCTGCTTTAGGCCTGTGATTCTTTTAGTGAGGTATTTATGTGGCCTTTCCAGCTGTTGCAGGTGTCTTGAGAGGTACATACCAAATGGGGCATTGTATTCTATAATGGGTCTAATGAGGGATGAGTACAGTGGGACAATGACCTCCTTTTTTCTGGATGAGAAGCCCTTAGTGATGAGGTGTACCACATAGAAGGATTTCCTGACTGTTGTGGCGATGTGGTTATCGAACGTGAGACCACTGTCCACCTGTGTCCCTAAGTCTCTCATCACACTGTCAATGTTTAGTGTACTGCCACCTATGTGGTAATTCATGTGTACATGTTTTTTTCCAAAGGGGATAACTATACATTTCTTGGCATTAAGCTTGAGTCTATGGCTCTGGCACTAGGCATCTGTTTCTGTAAGGCCCTTTTGTAGAATATCCACATAATTTGGGGATTCAATAATGGCTCCCAGTTTGCAGTCATCTGCGGACTTTGTTAGCCAGAGTCCCTTGGTGTTGGCCTGTACTTCAGAGAAGTAGATGCCAAACAAGAGTGGTCCCAGGACTGAACCCTGAGGTACTCCACTTGTCACTTGTCTGGAGCTGGATTTGGAGTCGGCTACTTTTACAGTCTGGGTTCTGTCAGTAAGCCAGTTAACAACCCATCGAGTGACGTAGGGATTTATGCCCAGCTTAGTAAGTTTATCTATGATTCCAGAGTGGGGGATGGTGTCGAAGGCCTTGGCGAGGTCCAGATAGGCTGTGTGGACCACCTTACCCTCGTTCACAGCTCTGGAGACTGATTCGAAGAAGTCAATCAGATTCAGAAGACAAGATCGGCCCTTCACAAATCCAAACTGGGTGGGGTCCCGTGTTTGAAGGTTGCCAATGTCTTTGTTTATAAGTTCCATGATAATACATTCCATGCCCTTGCAGATCAGGCTTGTCAGACTGATGGGATGGTAGTTCCTGGGATCCAAGGTGGATCCCCCCTTGTGGAGTGGGATAACTGTAGCTGTGCGCCACTCAGTGGGCATGAAGCCTGAGGTGAGGCTATGATTAAACATGACACTTAGGTGAGGTGCCAGTTCATTTTGTAGTTCATGTAGTACACAGCCCGGGATGTCATGTGGTCCCATGGATGCTGTATTCTTAGCTTTGGAGAGTGCATTTTTTACTTGTGTGGCCGTTATTACTGGAATTTAGCAATCTTCTGGCATTGAGATGGGCCATTTAGGGGGTGAGAGGGGGGTGAAGTTGGCACTGAATCAATCTGCCAGGATATTGGCAATATCCTTGGGATCAGTATATTTAATGTCATACTGTTGTAGCTCAGAGCAGATCTGGGCATTGCCATTTAGATTCTTGACATATTTATAGAATGCCTTGTGGTTGTCTTTGGAATCTTTGACAATTTTATTTTCATAACTAGCTTTGGAGGATTTTATGAGGGATCTCGGCTTCTTACTGAGGCTGGTGAGGGAGTTTTTTGCATCCTGGGATTTTTCTCTTTTCTGCAACAGTTTCTTCCTTCTGTTCTATAGTTTGTTTATAGCAGGGGACCACCAGATTGGCTTCCTTTTTTTGGATGAGAGCATCTTGGTTCTATTTGGGATGGCACGATTCATGCACGAGTGGATGTGCTCGTACAGTGCCTTAGTGTAGGATTCTGCAGTCGAACTTTCAGATCCGTATGCATGGGTGTCATGAAGTTTGTCACTTCTGACTTCAGTAGCATGAAGTTGGCTTTGGAGAAGTTTTTTAAGGAGGTTTCCTTACTGGGGGGTGGGGGTTGGATGTGGATGTCAAGGGTGATTTGCTTCTGGTCAGACCTGACCAATGAGGGGGTAATGACCAGGTCTAGAATATTGGAGCCCCTGGTGGGACAATGGATTAGTTGATCCAGGGCATTGGAATTTATGAATTCCAAGAACTGTTGGGAAAAGGAGTTGGTACCTGAGTAGTTTTCCCAGTTAATGGCAGGGTAGTTGAAATCATCCAGTATTAGGGTGTTTGGTTGTATCTTAATATTTTCCAGTATGTTTAGAAAGGTGTAGTGAGAATCTTGGGGTATGGTGGGGGATCTGTAGCAAGCTACAATTTGGATTGTAGTCTTATCTACTGTTAGTTGCACCTGGAGAATTTCAGATGCATTGTGTTGGGCAACTAGCCTGGAGGTGTGATTATCCTTGGTGAATATGGACACTCCTCCACCTTTATTGTTTCCGTCTTGGTTTTGTGGCCAAAATGTGTGGTAAGAGTTGTAGCCTGGTACTGCAGGGGTGCTCTCTGGAGCCTTGAGCCAGGTCTCAGTTACTGCACAGATATCGATGTTCTCCATTTTTAGGAGTGCCTCCAGAGAGTGCATTTTGAGGTTTAGACTTCTAGCATTGAGTAGCATTACCTTCAGATTTTGCATGTTTGTATCTGTTACGGTGGTAGTTTTATCCTTTGAACCTTGCCTAAAAAAGGCACTATAGGGGTGGCAAGAGCTTTACCCAGTAACCTGAATCCCAGGGGTGACAGGTGCAGACCATCTCTGGCAAAGCATTGTGGTTTGTCGATCATGTCTTCCCAGGCAAACAGATACTGGATCCCCTTTGAATGACACCAGAAGCTTAGCCAATTGTTGAAGTCAATCATTTTGTCCTTATACTGTGGTATCATTCTGGGCGAAGGCAGGATGCTACTCAGGGCTAGGGTCATACCTGCCTGGGCCACATGATCCAAGAGCTCTTCCATGTCTCTTTTCATGTAGTCCAGGGAGGTACGTCTCAAGTCATTCACTCCAGCATGGACAATGACAGAGTCGTTTTTGTACTTGTTGTGGAGTGACTTGAGTGCATGCTTTATGTGGCGGATCCTGGCACCCGACAGGCAACTGACTGTAATTCTCTCCTTGTTCATCCTGGTGAGTGGGACATCAGTGTGCCGGACTATAGAGCCACCTATGACTAAAGTGTTGGGTACATTGTCTTGCCTTAGGGGCTGTTGTGGGTGGCACACTGGTGTTGTGAGCTATG
This sequence comes from Protopterus annectens, assembly GCF_019279795.1. NCBI lineage: Eukaryota > Metazoa > Chordata > Ceratodontiformes > Protopteridae > Protopterus > Protopterus annectens. Next base: position 91,924,542 of record NC_056729.1, on the reverse strand, counting down.
TGTCACTTTGGTTGTGACTGGTGTTTGTTTGCATTTCAGCTTCGGAGGTCCTTGTTGCTTGGGCAGGTTAATGTTAAGGGCCTCCGCATATGTGGGTTTAGTGTTGCTATGTGTGGGTGTTGATGGTGTGGGTTTTGAAGGGCTATGAGTTGCTTGAGTTATAGTGCTGGTGTTAACCTTCTCCTCTTGACTGTCTCGCACAATCTTGGCTGGAAAGCGAGCTTTGCTTCCAGTTTGGCTATGTAAGTGCATCTCTCGCAGGTTGCAGTGTTGGGTGGTAGGAGGAGAGGATTGTCTGTGTACATGAGGCAGTTTCCGCATTGCCCCAGTATGCCCAGATTCACCAGGTGGACAGGAGAATTCACCGGAAGCTGACCCTTGGACATGCCTGTTTAGGTGCTTTTTTTGTAACGTTTAAGAGCTGTTTTCCCTTACCTTTGCAAGGTACTTTGCAGTTATAGGCTGTTTAGTGCCTACGATTAATTTCTCCTTATTGACAAGGAGAGTTTAGTGCTTGTATCAGTGGTCTCCAACCTTTTTTGCACCAAGGACCGGTATCAATGTAAGACAATTTTCCATGGACCGGTCATCTTGCGGCGTGCATAATAAAGTAGATATTTATTTATTTGACATTTGTTTAATGAGGAGGCCAGACCAGGGGAGAAAAGCTCCAAAGTACAATAAAAAGACATTTGGCAATAATTGCCAAAAAATAAAGTGCACATTCTGCTTAACAGCATAACACTGATCTACTATGGTTGAGAGGTAAGTAAACCTAATGGCAACCTTACTGATTATATGTTTATAAGAGCAATATTTAAAATCTGTTCCTATTATTTGGCTCTGATCAGCATACCTCTCAACTGTACAGATTTTCATATGTCCAAATTTTTCCCTCATATTGTTGGTCTTTTTCCTCATAAAAATGTTGTTTTCTGGCAAATCACTGGCAGATCATTGAGACCGAAGTCAGAAAATAATGACAGACAGTTGAGTTTCATACTTCATACCCTTCAGAAAATTCATGTTAATGCAAAACCTGCATTTCTATCAACTTTCGAAGTTTGCAAGAGCAATACTTAAAAGGGTCCCTATTTTGGGCCTTTGTCCCCCCATTATTTTTGGCTTTGCCCAGATTTCTTGATCTAAGTAAGAGGCTGAGAGGTATCATACCTCTCAACTGTACATATTTTCGCAGAATGTCCAGATTTTTCCCTCTGAGTTTTGGTTTGTTCCTCATAACTTTTGTGATTTTCTGGCAAATCACTGGGATGATCTGAGGACTGAAGTCACTAAATAATGATATATATTTGTATTTCAGACCTCATGTCCTTCAGAAAATGCATGATAAGACAATCCTGTTATTCTATCAACTTTCTATGGTTATAAGAGCAATATTTAAACTCTGTCCCTATTTGTCCCACCATTCTGTTAGGCTTTGTCCAGATTTTTTGCACTACTAAGAGGTTGAGAGGTATGGTGTGTGTGTGTGTGTGTGTGTGTGTGTGTGTGTGTGTGTGTGTGTGTGTGTTGTGTGTGTGTGTGTGACAAAGACAGAGAGGGGGAGAGAGAGAGTGAGAGTGATTGCTGGCAGCAGCAGCAATGAGGTTTGTGTACCTTTTGTCCATAACACACACAAACACACACACGCACACACGCGCACACGCGCGCTCGCACACACACACACAGTCTCTTTTGCATTCATGCACACATTCACTCACACACACACACACACACACACACACACACACACACACACACACACACACACACACACACACACACAGTCACATCCTCATTCATACCTGCATTCATTCACACATCGCTCTGTCTGTCACACCCACACACCACACACCCACTTACGCATTTATTCATACATCGCTCTCACTCTCCTGATCTTACACACACACACACACACACACACACGCACACACACACACACACACACACACACACACACACACACACACACACACACACACACAGTCACTTCCTTATTCATACCCGCATTCATTTACACATCACTCTGTCTGTCACACCCACACACCACACACCCACTTAAGCATTTATTCATGCATCGCTTTCACTCTCCTGATCTTACACATACACACACACACACACACACACACACACACACACACACACACACACACACACACACACACACACACACACAGTCACTTCCTTATTCATACCCGCATTCATTTACACATCACTCTGTCTGTCACACCCACGTGCCACACACCCTCTTACGCATTCATTCATACATCGCTGTCACTGTCTGTCACACTCACACGCCACACACCCACTTACGCATTCATGCATACATCGCTCTCACTGTCTGTCACACCCTCACGCCATACACCCACTTATGCATTCATTCAAAGATCGCTCTCACTCTCCCAATCTCACACATACACACACACAGTCACTTCTTCATTTATACCTGCATTCATTCACACATCACTCAACTCTTATGATCACACACACACACACACACACACACACACACACACACACACACACACACACACACACACACACACACACACACACACACACACATTATTTTGCTTTCATGCACGTATTCACTCACACATACAGACAGACACATAAACAGACTCATACAGGCATTCACTTACTTACCTGATGGCCCGGTACCAAGTGCTCCACGGCCCGGTAACTGTCCGCGGCCCGGTGGTTGGGGACTGCTGCTCTAATACAATTACAGTGACTACTATTCCTTTGACATTTTGTGTCTTTATTCATCATTTATTCATTTATTTATTCATAAGTATAAAAGCAGAATGTTTAATAATATAATTTCTTTTTTTACATCTGTAAATTTGTAAATAACTTTGTATGAAGTTGTACTCTCTATTACTAATATTGTATTTGAAATTATTATGAATTTACTTTACATCAGTCAGAGTATCCCATTTACTGAAGGAATTTATAAATAAATAAAAATAGAATAAAAAGCATAAAAGAGGCTGATAAATAACATGAAAGAAAATGCAAAGTAATTTCACTGAATAATGACATACTTTTAGTTTTGGACTAAATAGTTGTCAGGCAAAGCATGCTACCACCAGTTCTGTTAATCTAGCAAATTATTGAGTTTATAGGAGCAATATTTAAGATATGTCACTATTGTAGGCCTTTGTCACCCAATTATCTTAGGCTCTCTCAGATTTTTTTGTACTAATAGGTTGAAAGGACCGTTTAAAACTAAATAATAAAGAAAAAAGCAAAGAAAATCATTTGGTTTCTAGCGAGTTACTGGGATGCTCAGGAGCTTGTGGTGGAGGCTGGAGGTGCCGAGGGTGTGCAGGCGAGGGCAGGCATTTGAGTACACGAGATTAACCAGGTTTGCTGGGCTTTTCATGCCTGGGGGTTGAACTATCGTGGCTGTGTTGGACTGAGCATGCCATTTCTGGAGCATCTGCATTTGGGAGCTTAGGGACCGTTATAGCTGCTAAGGTCATATCTTGGAATGCCAGTGGTCTTCAACTGTATAGGCTTTGCAGAATGTCTTCTGCCTCATATTTTCTGTCCATTTCTCCTAAAATTGTGGTTCTGGCAATTCATTAGGAAATCATAGGGAGTAATCTCAGAAGATAGCTTACAGGCATTGGACGTCAGACATACCTTTCAACCACCCATCCCTAAAATGAGAAGCAAGAGCCCTCATAATGTGGAGCAAATGCACAAAAGGTGGAAAGCATATTAATGGCTTACTAATAATTTAAACTTGGAAGATCATAGGATAGCTAAAATATGCTGGCTTTACTAATAAAATATCTTTTTAAGGAAGAATGATTCATTTTGGTTTACCATGAACATCTGTTAAAAATTCCTGACTCAGAATGCGTGTCAGACACTTTCAATTTGGAACTTCGAGGAACATGAATTATTTAATACCCCAAATGAGGTACATTCCTCGTATTGAGGTGCACTTGAGCTTGGAGTCCAGAATGAGGGAAGTGTGCCTGCACTGATGGTCAGTGGGTGGGGGGTATTCAGAAGACTGCTTGGCACAAATTTTTGCAGAATGTCCACATTTTAAAGTTCAGTAGTTGGGTGACTGGGTTAGGGAAATGGACGGCCATCCATTACACATCATCTTCCTTTGAAGTCGGACATTTTCTGCATGATATTTCCTTCACAGGGTGTAGGGTAGGCACAGGATGGCCAGCTGTGGTCTCATTTTGGTTCATTTTTCATAAAATTATGGTTATTTGGCAAATTACTGGAACATTTTTAAAGCATGAAGTTAGAAACGATGTCAGGCATTTCAGTGTCAGACTTCCTACCCTTCAGAAAATTCATGCTAATGCAATACTGGTTGTTTCTACCCTTATTTAAACTGTTTAGTTAGAATATTTGGTTGATGCCTGAGGAAGCAGATTTTTTCTGTGAACGTACTCTCATGTCTTGTATGTACTAGCATTGTTTATTAAATCTACCAAATATCGTTTTGTGGTTTTGGTGTAGCTTCTTCTTCTTGCTTAATGCTACACTGGGTATATATCAATTTTGTAAGCTGTAAGAGCAATAGTTATTTTTTTTTTCTTTCCCCTATTTTGGGCCTTTGTCCCACTTAATTCATAGCTTGACCAGATGTTTTCACTCTAGGAGGTTGAGAGGTATGGCTGGCACACACTGTTACTCAGATTTGCAGTAAGCGGACATTGCTTCTGCCCAGATGGGACAGAATGGACAAATTTTATCTCATATTTTGGGCCATCCATTAAACTTGGGAGGTCCCAGGATCTGACAGGTAGCTTAATGTAGTTGTTGGGGGGGGGGGGTGTAGTGATAATGTGTTGAGGGGTCTGTGTGTGTTTGTGTTGAGGGGTCTGGATGTGTTTGCCTTTTCTGAGAAGGTGGGTTGAATAAAGATGGTGGCATTTCTGTGGTGGCAAGTGTTGCTACTATGTGCACACTTCTCATTTAATACTCGTAAGTTTGGTAATGTTATGGGGGGGTTATGTTAGGTACAGCCTCCTCTTTAACATACATGTTATGCTCTGTAATCTGCTGTATTGGCAGAAGTATGGACTGGTTAATTTCCTTTACCTCTGATTATTGTCTAATGGTTCACTAACAAATTTAACTAGGAAGCTCATAGGATGGTTAAATTGTGATAATTTTATTTATAGAATAGGCCTTTTAATAAAATAATGATTCAGTTCTATTTACCATTGATATCAGTTAAATTGTTGACAGAATGTATGGTGGACCTTTGTTCGACGTGGAACTTTGGGAAACATGGACTTTTGTAACCTCTGATGGGGGAGCGTTCCTTGGAATGAGATGCACTTGAGATGGATAGATATGTTATGGAGGCATTTTACTCTTTGCTTAACCATCGTAAGTCATTGTGGTGTACACGTTACTGTTATAGATGCTTGTAGTACAAAGCAGCTCAGTGGAGAAGCGGTCAACATTGCACTTTCTAACACTTTCTAACAGATAAATATATAATTTTGGTTAAACATTTAATTTGTGTTAGAGTGATTGGGCAGGGATATTTCTGAAGTGCTTGCTTGCAGAAATATTCCCAAGGCTGTTTTAAGAATTAAGTTAACTTGGCCCATATAGTATAGTTTACCTTTTTGTATAGAAATTATGAGGTGACCCAGGTATAGTCTTAGATCATCCAACAGTTCCCTTATCCTTACCACTAAAGCTAAGAACTCAGGTGGGGATGCCCTATATGCTAACTCCATTGGCAAACCGTGGAACTCATTGCCAAACTACCTTAGACTTGCAACCTCACGCACCCAATTCAAAAACAACCTAAAAGAATATCTCTCAACCCAATGGATATGTCCTTGTCGTTCACCTGAGTAACTACATATCCTATACCCTACTAGTCTCACTTCCTCCTAGCATGTTCTCCTATTCAGACCTTAATATCACTCAGTTCTAATCTCAATGATGTTCTTTTCCTGAGCTTGTCTATCTTACACCCCATGTGAAATTAATACCATGCTTAACCACCAGCTTGTACTGTATCCTATATAACTACTAAGTCATTGTTTCATCTTGTAAATATCACTTTTACTCTCTTATTCTAGCATTATTTTGTGTCTATCTTTAACATGTATTAATATTTTGTTTGTTTGTTTGGAGCTTTTCTCCTCGGGCCTCTACTGAAAACGGATATGTATCCAGCTAGACTAGCCCGGTTAACAAATGTAAAATAAATAAATAAATAATAAAATAAATAGGTATTGTGATATTTGAATTATTCCTCATGTGCAGTGTTGACTTGTAACATACTCGAGTTGGTAGCTTACTTTACGTTCTGCATTTTAATAGTTATCATTTAAATGCATGGGTTCAGTTATTGCTCTTTGTGGCATAACACAGTTTTTTGCTGCAGCATGTTCCTTCGCTGGATGTGAAAGGATTTGATGGGGGATACAGTAGTGCCAGGTTATTGAGGTCAGGGGAGGTGGGGCGATGTAGCGTCTGTCCAGTTGATGAACAAGGAAGGCCCTTGGCAGTGCATGCCATTAAGAAGTTTTGGTTTATATGTGTGCAGAGGATTTACAGTTTTCTTTTCTTTTGCAGATGCAGAAGCACAGAGTGAGCATCAGTCAGTGGCCTGAAGGGAGTGGATTTGAAATGTGATGGATTCTGATGGGGTGGATGTTCTGGCCGCTGGAGGTGCACGATGAGGTTGCAGGTAATCTTACATTATTAGGGGCTCTTAAGGGCACATCAGAGTCAGTGTGGTTTGGGAGTAGTGTGGGGACAGGTGAGGATCAGGTATGTCAGGGGCAGAGCAAAGCAGGTTTGGGGATTGTTGATTGGAAGTTTGGGACTGTTCACAGGTGTGGTTGAGTCATAACAACATGAGGTTGGGTTTAATGATGTGGGTATGGTAGTTGAGTTTGAGTGTTCCTGTGGCAAGGCTATGCAGATGGGTTGATGGGTGGCCTGTGCTATTTTGGGAATTTAGCAATGTTCTCCATTAGATTTGGTAGCAGTGGGTGGGACTTAATGTGTAGGTGGGGGGTATGACAGAACATTGTAAGGTATGTGGGTGTGTGGGAATGTGTGAGAAACTGGTTTTTGTTATTTAAGCAGAAGTTTGAAAGTTCAAGCAAGGCATTGTTTTGGGGGTTGCTAGTGGATGCAGGCCATGGTTTGTTTGATTTACCAGAGGCAAAGATAATACAGGGGGGGGTGCATTTTTGAGGGGTGATGTTTTGGGACAAGGGCAGACTAAGAATGTCATGGAGCTCATCAGGCTACTGAGTTTTGCATATTTTGGGGGGAATGGTTTTTAGTTTGTTGGCTGGCAAGATGGGAGGATGTTTGGATGAGGGATGTACATGATGGAAGGACGTTGGGGGAGGGATGTTACTATTTGGAATTAGTTGCAGTTTGTCTGGTATTAAAGGTTTAGTCAAAGTTGTGAGAAAATGGTTAATTTTCATTTGGACAATTGGGCAGTGGTATGAGCCCCTGGCATTGTCAGGTGAGGTGTGTTGGGTTGGCTTGGAATGATCACAGGTGGTGCAGGATTCTGGGGCAGCTTTTTATAGGAAGGTATATGGTAGGGCATTGCAAGATTTTGTTAAATTGTGTTTAAGCTTGGGAACAAGGTAAGGCAGTTTAGTTGGTCAAGGTGGATTTAGCTCCAATTACTATAGTTGCACAGGTGACAGGTTTATGTGATTTTACAAATCTGGGACATTGGGTCATATGTTTGAAGGGTTGGGGTAGGTTTGATAATGTGAAAATTGGCAGACTATGACTACTGACAAGATAAGTTGTGTTGCGAGGGTTGGTGTTGGTAAATGGAGGCCCATTGGGTTACAATCTGGGGGCATTGCCTTTATGGATGTGTTGGCTTTATGGATGTATTGCATTCCATTAAGAGGGTGGTGCATTGGTCAGCAAATGCTATTTTGGTCTTCGGATATTTTTGCCTTATAATAGTGGGTACAGTGGTTGAATTATTAAATTGATTAAATTGATCTGTGTGAAAAGGAAATCTCATTTTGGCCATTTTATATCATTTGGGCTGCAAAAGGAGGCTGCAGTTAGGCAAGATGGCATGCAGTTGGGCTTGCTTTGTTTTGGATGGCTTTGAGATTTCAGTGTTTTGGTGGTATATTTAGCAGGTAATGACCTGGGAATAATTACAAAGCTACTGTTGGTAGTTAGGATAAGTGAGCTTATATTTGATTTACAGAGGTTTTACAAGGGTATGGCTATTACTTTGGTATTGGAGAGGAATCATTTGGTTTCATTTCATCTGCTTAGGCAACTGGTTGCTTTGGGTATTTATATGATAAGAGCTTTGGAATACTGATGACAGGGATCTAGTTTTGTTCTGAGAGGATGAGGTACACTGAATGATGTTTGGTTTCAGCTTTTTTTAATGTATGGTTAGGTAAGTTTTGGAAGATTTTGTTGGAAGTTTTGGTATGAAGGAGGGGGAACAGCCTGGTCAGGCTGGTGGGTGGCAAAGAGGGTCAGGCTTATCCCTCTTCTATTCCCCCTCTGGTGGTGGATGTTCATTTCAATGAGTTGGGAAATTAAAGTGAGCGGTTGCATGCTGTTTGATAAGTAAAAGTAAGTGAGCGGAGGTAAGGATGGTGATTTTGGTTGGATGTTTAATTCAGTAAGTGGGAATGAAAGTGAGCAATGGGACACTGCTTGATAAGTAAAATAAGTGAGGGGGGTAAGGACACTGCTGATTTGGTCAGGGTGAGCAGGGGGGGGGGTGACGCTTCCCTAGTTAATAGTTATATGGATGTTTATGCTGCGATTGGTCAGGGTAAATGAGGTCCCACTGGCCTAGCTAACAGTTATACAGATGTTTATGCTGTGATTGGTCAGGGTAAATGAGGTCCCACTGGCCTAGTTAACAGTTATACAGATGTTTATGCTGTGATTGGTCAGGGTAAATGAGGTCCCACTGGCCTAGTTAACAGTTATACAGATGTTTATGCTGTGATTGGTCAGGGTAAATGAGGTCCCACTGGCCTAGTTAACAGTTATATAGATGTTTATGCTGCAATTAATAAATGATAATATTGGTCAAAATTACATTTATGGAACATTAATAAAAGTTGCCAAATGTCATTTGGTGTGATATGTGTTTATTGAAGGAGACCGGGACAAATATCACTTGTCTGAAAATATATACACTCGACATCTCAGAAGCTTTGATAGAGTGGATCAAACAATGGTTAATTAATAGGGAATGGCAGGTTGCCTGTGGAAATATTTGGGCAAGATTTATGGGATATGGATGGGGAATACCCTCTGGGGTCAGACCTTCGTCCATACCCTTTTCAGCCTGTATATATTTGACATTCAGAAGAGGATTTACAAACACAGAATGCACTATGAAATTGTGTGTCTGGCAGGATTGTTCAGCACATTATGAAACAGTGATTCAAAGGTCACTCTAGTGCTAAAGAGGTAAGAAGGCTGTGACTTGTGCTGCAGTGATTAACTGGTAAAAGCGACATTCAAATGTGGCAGTCCAAGGACATTGCTAATGCAAGTAAGGAATATTTTGTCATCAGAACCTAGAAACAACTGCTTGTAATTGATATACAAATTTGCAAATCTACTTATGACTATGTTCTCTATCGAAGAACTGTTTTGCTTCAAATTTTTGATATTACTAGAAGTGTTTACTAAACTAAGTTAACACAAGTACACATTACTGCCATAGCAGTATTTTTGTCTTACAGTAGACTTCTTCAGTATGAACGAGTATGTGAGGGCTTGATTAGGATGCTTGAAGATGTGTGTTAGCATGTGCGTGTGTGTGTGCGTGTGCGTGTGTGTGTGTGTGTGTGTGTGTGTGTGTGTGTGTGTGTGTGTGTGTGTGTGTGTGTGTGTGTGTGTGTGTGCATGTTTGTATGTACACATGTTGGGGGATGCTTATGATCCCATGATACATAGGCTTGTAGGGGGAGCACTAGTGCTGCCAGGTCTGACAGCGCAGTGTTTGATTCAGAGACATGGTAATGAGCTGTTAATGAGCTTTTTCTCTATGTGGCTTTGCCATGTCTCCGAAACGTTGATTCTCTCTGTAATACTAATTGACCAACTTACTTTGACTAGTTAGAATGGGAGGAAAGAATCTTTGCCAATCCCAGCAATGGCATAGTAATTACACTTATTGTTTTATTTATTTATCTTTTTGTTGACCGGGCTAGTCCTACTAGGCAAGTGGCCTCTTTTCAGGGGAGAGCTGAGGTGGTACTTCTAATAGGGGTCTCTATCAGATTGTTGAATGCTGATAACTTAGAAACTTCAAACTTCAAACTTGAAAGTTCGAAGTCTAAATATGTCGAATGTCAAAAAAAAAAACACTCAAAACCCAAAACAAAAAAAATGCTCTATGCAGGAGGGAAAACCCCCCCACACCCCCCGCTACTTAAATATACCAAATCCGAGATCGCACTACAGTGCAGTAAAGGGAAATCTTCCCTTCCCACACTCTATGGCGATCTCCATTATACATTTCGATGTTTTTACACTTCGAACTTGTCAGCATTCGACATTATGATATAGACCTTCTAATAGTAGAGGAAATTTTGCCAGGGCATCTGGGAATTTCCCCTACTTTTTTCTATAAGTGTTGTATGATCTTTTATATCTCCATGAGCTACCACCAAATCATGCAGCTGGGACCTTAGTTTAATATCTCATCCAAAGGATGAAGGACTTGCCCCCCCCCCACACACACACACACATACACACTGCTGTTACTAGCAAAGAAGAGTACATTGCATTTTGTTTGTTAAGTGCTGCAATAACTTTTGTTGTTACTGACAAGAGAGCAGGTTCACATCAATAAGACAACTAAATCAAAAAGATAGGCAAATAAGTGTGCAAAATACATGTAAGAAACAGCTGACAATTAAGCCAAAATGTAAATGCAATAAAAGTAATCCAATACAACCAAATGAAAGATGAAAAAATATGGTTGTGTTGATTAATTTTAAACAACCAGTGTAGCTCTAAGTACCTTGTACTTTAAAGGATTTGAAGGTGGAGAAATGATGAAATGCACCAGCTGGAGCCTGAAATAATAAACACAGCTGTATCTTTTATCACTTTTCATTTGATTTTGCAAGTTTTTTTCAAAATAAATCCAATTTATTCAAATCAGCAAATGCATGCCACTGGAATGCTGGTGGGGGAGGGGCATGAAAACAAAATGATTTTTATGTACACACCACCTCTGTTGTATAAAAATACATGTATAAGGAGAGTTAGGAGGGGGATTGCAAGTGTGAAATGCAGAATTAGTAAGCAGCAAACTACAGGACTATTGTACTGAAAGTGCTACACTATCCTCTTAAGGAGCATTTTTTTTCCATTGAACAGTTACACTGCATTCATTGATGATTGTTGTGTGTGTGACTTTCTCCTCTATTTTGTTTAGCTTTTTATTTAATTTCTGTGTTACAGCTATGTATCACATTACCTTGCCACGTTTTCGGCCTAAACTAACAGGGATGACATTTGCTATAATGTAGTAGAACTTCCCATAAATAATAATTATTGTTGTAGTGTATGAGTTACCTTAATATTCCTATTGTTCATACATCATCTGGCTTTTAAAAAATCATATTTCTGAAATTGTAGTTCCCCAAATTATTCCCTGTAGTTTCCCTTATACCTTTTTATGCATCCAAGAATTCATGTCCTTCTGGCAGCATATTTTTCCAGCTGGGAGGGATGAGAATGAGACTTAAGGTTCTGATGTCCGCTTCCCTTATTGCCTAAGTGGACTGCTGCTAACACTGCGGCACCTAGCTAGCCTAATGGGCTGTGACAGACTAACGTTCATATACTTGCAAGTGTGGCATAACACAATTTCATTTTCCCACAGTAGATAGTGCACTGCTACACACAGACACACACACACACACACACACACACACACACACACACACACACACACACACACACACACACACACCACACACAGCTGTGGTGTTTGTACATTATACACTTTGCATCTATCATATTGGTATATACTCAGGACATTAGTTCAAAGCATGCTCCTACTGATCTTAGGTATACCTTCGATATGATAGTTTTCTTGCACATAGCCATAAAGATCACCGGTTAGCAGCTAAACTTTCACCTTGAAATAGTAGATGCTAGACAACTGTCATGTGCCATATAAAATCAGCATGCAGTATCTCATTATTAAAACATGCAACCACAAAGAGTTTATTAGGAAATTAAATCACTCAAGTATTTAAAATTTACAGAAACTGATTTTCACTGTCTCAGAAAGTGATGAATAAAACAGCATGAGAGCAAAGAATGTACTGCAAAATCTGCCAGCTGAATTATTTTTCATGATCTTTGTATACTTGAAAAAATATCTTTCATTAGTGCCATACACATCAAAAACACATTGCTTTTTATATCACTGTTTCAGTTCTTATGTTAGAATGGCTTCAAGTGATCAATGTTTTGGTTCCCCACTCTAAGGGTAAGGGCATGTCTTGTGCTTTTCTTTTTATTTTAAATCCTTGTACAAATATGCATTTCTATGAGCCAGCAAGATTATCATCCAGATAATTAATTAAAGTTTATTTAAATAACAGCTTTTCATTTCCCCAAGTAATGTACAATTAACATCTCATAATATAAAAGAACTGAGAAAATGCAGCATTTCCATCTTCTTATAAAACGTAACCACATGAAATGCAAACCTTACACATCTTTATTTTAAAGTTGACAAATTTAGTAGAATGGCGTTAAAATAATTGCCTTTTCAAATTAAATGCTTCATCGGAGGTAAACGCGGGTTTTTAAATTATTTTTAGCATTTTCTGCATAAATGCACCTCTTAGGCTATGAAGGAGGAGACGGTGCATTGTCAAAGCTGTGAATACAGATGCCTCATCACCTGTGAATTTAATGTAGGCGCTAGTTGTACATTGTTATATGTTTGCTGATGAATGAAAAGGAATAACTGGGGTTACAAGGATGCGAATGTTCGCTTAGAAATTCAAGCCCTTGACTATGTACAGCTTTACAGGTTAACTCACTTTTCTTGACACATATTTATAAGAAAGATGTAGGGTCTACACCAAAATAAAAGCATACAGGTTTAAACTGCAATTCTAATGTTTTTTTTATTAGATAGAAACATAGATTTGGCACTTGTCTGAAATACACACATAGCACAGCGTAATATTTGGAAAACACTGCATGTAACAGCGTGATTCTGTGGTACAGATGTTCAGAGTTTAATCCACTGAAGCAGGCTGAAGAAGCTAGGCTTGCATTTACAGTTACTCTGGCCAAGCATCTCAGTCACTGTGTAATCAGCATTACAGGGGAACAGTAAAGACATGTACATTAACTTAATTATGTGACAGGCACACAGAGGTGTGCTGAAGTGATTTACAAATACCATGTATATATTAAAGACTTACTAGAGTACATGTTATATAATTTGCAAATAAAATATGGCTGCAGTTCATCATAAAATGGAGAAACTGTTCTCATAATACAATAACTTTACTAGCATTTGCAACATGCTTTGTTGCCAACTAATGTTCTATTTATCTTTTTTGTGCTTTAAGGGACAGATTTCAAAAGAGTTGCTCTCGGTACAGGTCTGCCCTGATTCCAAACGACTGTGACTTATTTTGATGTAAATTCTATCTATAAACAGGCTTGCACAGGAGGCCAGTTTCCAAGACACCAGCTGTTAGCCTGCTCTCAGTGTAAATGGTCACTTACAACTGAGAGCAAGTCTTTTGGAATCAGGCACACAGGCATGGCTTGAGTGAAACAAAATAGTGAGTACTCTATTTAGCCACTGGCAGCATTGATTCTGTTGAAGGTTATATTTTCTCCTTCCTCTGTAGTTGAATTTGCTATAGACTAATAACCTGCATTTGGCTTGCACTGTCATTGCTCATTGTGTAAAACCTGCTTTGTAAAAATTCCTTTGTTTCATAGTTGAATGACACCCCTTGAACTATATAGTCTCAAATAACAGAAAACCCCTGTGGAAAAATGAAAGTATATTCAGGTTTGCAGTCCAAAACTGAATATACAATGAGTTTAATATTTCTCAAAGTGGATACTTTGATAAGTGTATGCACTTCACTCTGGAACATAGGAGCATGCCTCTCAACCTCTTAGAGCAAGAAATCTGAGCAAAGCCATAAATAATGTGGGGACAAAGGCTCAAAATTTAGACACAATTGTTAAATATTGCTCTTACTAACTTAGAAAGTTGATGGAATAACATGTTTTTTATTAGCATGAATTTTCTAAAAGGTAGATAGTCTGAATCTCAAATGTCTGTCTTTATTTTCTGACTTCATTCCTCAATAATTGTCCAGTGATTTGCCAGAAAAATTACAATTTTATGAGAAACAGACCAAAAATAAGAGGCAAAAATCTGTACATTTTGCAAAAATCTGTACATCTGATAGATATGCATGGGAGGGATAGAGGTTTGAGGAAGATGTTGAGCAAAAAGAACTAGTGATGGTAATTATCTTTACTTCTGCATTTACAAGGGGGTAGATGTGAACATGGAACACATGACTGATTTGCATCAAGGCAGGTAGAATGGATAAAGGGCGCTGAAGAAGTAAAGGAAGAAAACAAAGTACTTCAGAAAGATAACATTGCAAACACTGGATGAGCTGCCTGTCTTCCTGCTAAAGGATTTGACAGAATTGTCTGATGGGTTAATGGATGAACTCTAGAATCTCATCTTAAAACTAGACTATTGCCATCTTACAACATTGGATGAGGAAGATCATTGTGTTCTCTTGCACAGCAGTTGACTTAGGGAACAACCAACTGCATGTCTGTTAGTCTCACCGCCATCCTAGTGCAATGTTTGAAAACATTTCTTTAGGGCAGGGTAGAATAATTCCTTAATGATTAATATATACTGTTTTTTAGCTGTTTATATGTTTATTTATTTAATATAATTTATTAACCAAATAAGTGTTTGATCCTTATGGACATTTGTCAGTCGCAACCAGGCCATAAGGTTAAAGGCAAAAAAATATATGCATGGACAATTTAGATTAAAGAATCATCTCAAGCCATATGTCTTTCAGGAGGAACTAGAGTAGCTAGAGAAAACTGGATTAATACTGGAAGAAGATGCAGACTCCTCACAGACAGTAAGCAAAACTCAGTTTTGAACTATTAAGTCTGGAGCTGTGAGGAAGAAACACTAACCACTGTGAAAGTAATAATATGGCTTGATCCAGCAGAGATCTTGTCATTCCAGTTTGATCAAACCTTTAGCAAAGTCTTTGATTATATAGTTCACAAAAGATTGGAGGGGAAGGGAAACAAGATAGGGTGGGGCTCAAAATGATAAAATAGATGAGAGACAGATCTTAAATACAACAGTTCATAGTGGGCAGCTGACTGGAGAAAATTTATAACAAGACTTATACTACACTGGTCAAAACAGACTACCCCCTCCCCCCAGGATACTGATATCAGATATCACTCAGAAACTAGAAAGCTATGTTATTTTGTTTATCAGTTTCAGGATTTTTATGAATGTCAAAGATTCCTATTTCCTCAGTGAGATACTAGAACTTGCAGGGTGAGCACTTACATGGCCACTATGCTTTAATGTACACAAACACACTGTTTGGTATTTTGCTGAAATCTCAGAGAAAACTGTCATGCTAGGAAGGGTAATTGTGTGAAGGACAGAGGAAGAGCTAGGTATAATAAATATATCTCTGATGAATAGAACAGTGTGGTATAAAAGAACAATGCACACTGATTAAGAACAACAGAACAGTGTGGTTTCTCGCAGAGAATCGAACCCAGGTTCATATTCCCCACAAGTGAAACCTTCTGTAGCTAATGACATCACTTTCATTCCCTATCTTCCATGATGCCTTGTGAGTTTGAAAAGTAACCCTAATGTTTCCACACCATTTTTTTGGATCCTCTCTCCCAGCTAGGATGCTTTACTGGTGATGTGCGAGCAGACACATCAGTAAGCCAATAAGTCACTTTTAACTCATTTGTGCTGTTCAGTACTGCAATGTTTTCATTATATGAAATGGCTCTGTATTTGAATGGTGACTGTTAGTACTACTAGTTTTACTTGCGACTAGCGCAATTGCTTAAGAGAAGATCTTGTTATGTGAATTATATATTCTGTGCTTGCGCGATAACTTGTACCTAGGTCTTACTAAGCCATTTTCTGGCCACCAATATGTTGTAGCATTGTTTGATATTTGTTATGAAAGCATATTAGGACACATGTTTTTAGGAATTGTCTGTATTCACAAGGACTGAGCATTAGCTCGTGCCTCATAGTAATATTATTGCATTTACAGTAGCGTAGTTTCTGTTTTGTCTTATGTTGTTATGTCTATCATGAAGAGCAGTTAAGACAACTGCTATTAGGATTTGACTGAAAATATAAGAATTGAGTATTAGCTTGTACCTTAGAAATATTATTGCATTCCCTGCTACCCTCTTGCATGTAGCATCCTTAGGACATGCTGTTATGATAGCTTTGTCTATGTACTGTACCTCACTTTGACTATTGATAGGTCTTTCATCTGTTTTATTCTGTCTCTTTTCTCACATATTGTTGTCACTAACCATCTATTTACCATTGGACTGTGCATTAATTATATGCCCCTAGACAATTTACTACCTATTGGGCTATCAATAGATGTGTCCCACTAGTGCCTATCAGCTTTCCAACTCCTAGTGTCTTCCCCACCCATTCTCCTTCCATCTACATGCCCTCTGCTTATAGTCTGCCACTCTGAACTCTCATTACCTTTCTTTACTGTCTCTCTTCCCAGCTTTATCACATGCCTCACATATCTGCATGTCATAAACCTGTTCCCCAAAGCAACCTAACCTCCCATATCTCTCCCTCTACACAGGTCACAAGCAACTAATCTGTTCTCACCTGCAGCAACCTGCAAGTTCCAGACCGATTGAAAAGGATATTGCACTCCGTTGGCATCTACAAATATCTACTGTGAAACCTTGCAGTGTATTTTTATTTATGATTTAACTTTAAGTTATTGTTCCTTACTAAGCTGTAGCACATCACTGAATCTGGCCTATTTGTCTAAATTTTATACCACCTGCCCCTTTAATTTTTGTACTAGATATAACATCTCCCCACCATTGTGTTATCCTGTATTTAGTACTAGTAGTGGCAAACAGTCTAACTGCCCAGTGCATTAACACCTGTGAACATTATATCAGTGGTCACTTGACCTAATAACTGTCCTGCAAGCATTTCTGCCTACTTTGTGTTATTTTTACCTACTTTTTGTTATTTTTAAGGGCTAACTACCCACCTTACAGGACTCACTTAGTCCGTAGCTTGCATTACTGATTGTTTCTGGCAGTGACTCGAGCCCAGGTTCCAACCCACTCTGTTTGCCCTTGCTGTGCTCGGGCTCACTCCACTTATATACCCTACACCCATTTCCACTCACCCCCTCTTTCATAGGTTCATAGGTTCATAGGTGTGTACTAAGCTAATGGCCCTGGAGCCTTTACAAGCCTAGCCTATAGAAGTGCTCTGGCATCATGCCGCCCAACATTATTTCCCAGTGCCTCTATCAAGTAGAGCCACTGGAGTGATCCCTGGGGTGAACTTTCTATTACCCATCCACTCATCAAGATTTCTGTTGAAGAGGGACAGCATGGTGCTGTGCTTGACATGTATGGGAAGTCTATTCCAGGGCATGGGCAGTCTCTGGGTGAGGAACCTGTCCCTCCAGCATGTTCTGTTGATTGTGGTAATGAGGTTGAGGTCTCTGCGGTGTGTGGTGTGGAGGGATTGGGATTTCTTTAGATGTAGCATTTCTAACAGAGCTAGGTCAGACATGGCTTTGTAAGTCAAGCAAAGATTGCCTGTAAGTAGGTGATATGAGACAGAGAATAGCTGGAGTCGTTTGAGTCTGTCCATGTAGGACATGTGTTTAATGCCTAGGATCCTTTTTGTGAGGTACTTCTGTGGCCTGTCCAGCTGTTGCAGGTGTCTAGTGAGGTACATGCCAAATGGGGCATTATACCCAATGACTGGTCTAATGAGGAAAGAGTAGAGAGAGATAATGACCACTTTCTTCCTGGATGCAAAACCCTTGGTAATGAGATGTGCCACATAGAAGGACTTTCTGACCACAGTGGGAATGTGGTGGTCGAAAGAGAGGTTGCTCTCAACCTGTGTTCCCAGATCTCTTATAACATCTTCAGTGTTCAGTGGGCTCCCATCGATGTGGTAATTAGTAGGAACTGAGTTTTTACCAAAGGGGATGATGACACATTTTCTGACATTAAGCTTAAGGCCATGGTTTCGACACCAGTCATTGGTCTCAGTGAGGCCTTTCTGTAGGATGTCTGCATTGCTTGGGGAGTTAATAATGGCACCCAGCTTGCAGTCATCTGTAAACCTGGTCAGCCAGAGTCCCTTTGTGTTGGCCTGGACTTCTGAGAAGTAGATGTTGAACAGGAGAGGACCCAGGACTGATCCCTGTGGGACTCCACTCATGACTCGTCAGCAGTCTGACTTGGAGTCTACTACTTTCACACTGTGTGTTCTACCTGTGAGCTAATTTGCAACCTACCTAGTAATATAGAGGTTGATGCCTAGTTTGGTGAGTTTATCAATAATTCCCGAGTGAGGAATGGTATCAAAGGCCTTGGCCAGATCAAGGTAGGCTGTATGCACTGCCTCACCTTCATCCACAGCCCTGATGATTGACTCAAAGAATTCAACCAGGTTGAGCAGGCAAGATCTCCCATTCACAAAGCCAAATTGTGTGGGGTCTAGAGTATGAAGATTTCCTATATCTTTGCTAATCAGGTCCATGATGATGTGCTCCATAGCTTTACATATCAGACTTGTCAGACTAATGGGGCGATAACTCCCAGGGTCTGTAGTTTCTCCCCCTTTAAGGAGAAGGATGACTGTAGCAGTGCACCATTTGATAGGGACAAAACCTGAGGTGAGGCTGTGAATGAACAGGGCAGCACACAGATGTGGTGCCAGATAGCTTTGTAGTTCATGTAGAACACAGCCAGGGATATTATCAGGTCCCATGGAAGCTGTATTCTTGTCCTTGGACAATGCAGCTTTAACATGTGCTGCAGTAATGCTGGGTGCCTGGCATTCACCTGGTATTGTGATTGGTCCTTTAGGGGGGGGGAGAGGGGTAAAGTTGGCACTGAATCTGTCGGCCAGTATGTTGGCAATATCTGTTGGCTCAGTATAAAAGGTACCATTGTGCAGTAACTCAGAGCAAATCTGGGTATTGCTGTGGAGGTTCTTGATATAACTATAGAAGGCCTTGTGATTGTATTGAGCGTCTGCTGCAATTCTGCCTTCATAGCTGGCTTTAGAGGATTTGATGAGGGATCTCAACTTTTTGTTGAGGCTAATAAGGAAGTTTTTCCAGTCTTGGGGCATTTTCTGCAACAGTTTCTTCCTTTTGTTGTAGCGTTTATTAATGGCAGGGGACCACAAGATTGGCTTCCTTTTTTTGGAGGAGGACATCTTGGTTCTGTTGGGTATGGTTAGTTACATGCATTTATGCACATGTTTGTACAGTGCATTGGTGTATGATTCGGCAGTCATGCAGCTATTTTCCATTGGGATGAGTGCCGTGAAGTTAGCCACGTCTGTTTTTAGGAGGCCAAAGTCAGCTTTGGAGAAGTTTTTCAAGGTGGTTACCTTTGTGGGGGGTGTGGGTGAGATGTGGATTTCCATGGTGATTAGTTTATGGTCAGATCTGACTGGGGAGGGAATGACTACTGGTGTAGAGCAATGGTTGCCCATGTTATTAGTAACCAGGTCAAGGATGTTGCTTCCTCTAGTGGGGGTCAGAATGAGCTGGTCCAAGGCATTAGAACTGATGAATTCCAGGAAGCGTTGGGCCAGTGTCTTGGTGCTTGAGTAGTGCTCCCAGTTGATGGAGGGGTAGTTGAAGTCTTCTAGTATGAGAGTGTTGGGTTGGACCTTGATAGATTCCAGGGTGTTTGGGAATGTGGAGTGAGAGTCTAGGGATATGGTTGGGGACCTATAGCAGGCTATGACCTGGATCGCCATCTTACCCAGTGTTAGTTGCACCTGAAGTATCTCATATGCATTATGCTGGGCTACTAGTCTGGAGGTGTGCATATCCTTTATGCATATGGAGACACCACCACCTTTGGAGCTACGGTCCATGATTTGGGGCCAAAAGGTGTAGAATGAGTTATAGCCTGGTAGCACAGGGGTGCTTTCTGCCGCTTTAAACCAGATCTCCATTACAGCACATATGTCGATGTTCTTCATTTTGAGGAGTGCGTCAAGCGAGTGCATCTTGAGATTTAGACTTCTAACACTGAGCAGCATGACCCTCTGATTGCATTTATTTATAGCTGTTACAGTGGTAATTTGGTCTTTGGAACACTGCTTAAAAAGGCATTATAGGAGTGGCAAGAGTCTTAGCCAGTACTCAGAAACCCAGGGGTGACAGATGTAGGCCATCTCTGGCAAAGCATTGAGGTCTGTCAGTCATGTCATCCCAAGCAGACAGATACTGGATCCCCTTAGAATGACACCAGAAACTTAGCCAATTGTTGAAGTCAATCATTTCTGTTTGTACTGTGGTATCATTCTGGGTGATGGTAGGATACTGCTCAGGGCTTGAGTCATACCTGTCTGGGGCACATAATCTGAGAACTCCACCATGTCTGTTTTTATGTACTCCAGGGAGGTACATCTCAGGTCGATAACACCCACATGGACAATGACAGAGTCATACTTGTACTTGTTGTGGAGTGACCTGAGTGCATGTGTTATGTGTTGGATTCTGGCACCTGATAGACAGCTGACTGTTACCTTCTCCTTATTCAACTTAGTGAGTGGGACATCTGTGTGTCTCACCATTGAGTCACCTATGATTATTGCATTGGGCAAGGTGTTTAGCCTTAGGGGCTTAGGAGAGGAGCACACTGTGGAAGTGAGCTATGTGTTCTTTGGTTTTTGTTGTGTTGTGGTGGTCGAATGCATTTCTGTCTTGGAGGTCTCTGCTGTTTGGGTAAATTTCTATTGAGAGCCTCCGTGAAGGTGGGTGTGTGGTTTGTGTTTTTATGTGAGAGATGTGATGATGGGTGTTCTGGAGGGCTATGTGTTCCATGTGGTGTGGTGCCTGTGTTGACCTTCTCATCTTGACCAGCTAGTCCGGTCTTGGCTGGAGAGTGTGTAGCTTCCAATTTGGTGATATAAGTGCATCTTTCACAAGTGTTGGGAGGTAAAAGGAGAGGGATGTCTGTTACATGAGGCAGTTGCTGCATTGCCTCAGAATGCCCAAGTGCACCAGGTTAATAGGAGAAAGCACAGGGAACTGAATTTAATCATGCCATGAGAGGTGGTCATAACTACTAAGTACTGGCGCTATTTTTGTGAAGAACAACTAATGCTGATGGCATTTAGGTGTACTACAATAATTGCTACAAAAACCTGTTGAAGTGCAAAGCAATTAAGCTATTTGAAGTGCAAGAGAGAAAGAACTAGCAAAATTCATGGGAAAAACTGAAGAGCAGACTTTCTGGCACCAGTAATAGTTTACCTCAGCTCAGCGCCGCTAGGCAGAGCCTAAACAAGTGTAAACCCATGTAAACGTGGGCTTTTAAACCAGAAAGTTGAAAGGGATAGAAAAACTGCCCAAACAGTCAATAAAGTACAATTTCTGGGCCAGAAATCACTCCTCTTGTGGTAGATAGGCTACCTAGTGTTTACCACTCCCACTGATAAGCTAGAAGGCTTCTCTCCAACACAGAAAGGCTTGGGGGAGGGCTCAGAAACTTACAAACAGTCCTGGATACAACAAATCTGTATCTGGACTAGATTAGTTACAGGATAGGTGGGAAACAAGCTTAGAACTTTTTTTTTTTTTTTTTTTTTTTTTTTTACAGAAAAGAATCATTACATTTATTCCTACGTTTAAAGTAGAACCTGTGTGTTGAGAGACAGCCTTACAAGACTATCTGCAAATATATAGAGCTGAGTATATTTTTCTGTATTATTCTGTATTATAGAGCTAAATTGTTGCTTAGATATCTGTTGTCTTACTGTTCTGCAAATATACAGAGATCAGAAAATATTTTTTTGGTTTTATAATTTGCACTCTGATTCCTCACATCTCTGTTGAAACTTTTCCCCAACCTCCCTCCCTGTTCTTGGTTGTAGTTTAAATTTGGTGGCTTTTGCAGTGCCCGCCCCACTGTAGATTTGATCTAGGACACTCCCCCAGTCCCATCTCTTTACCACATTCTACCTAATAAACCCTTTCTGCACTTGCTTTTAGTCCTTTTTAATTTAATTACATTTTTTCAAACTATGTGTGGACTAATATTGCTACATACTCAAGTGTGCCAGCTTGCACTGCATGTGAATTGTTTTTACTACTGTTTTTGCTACTTTTCTGAAAAAAAAATTGTAAGCCTGTTTCCTACCTTTCCTGTAATTAGTGTTCCAGATACAGATTTGCTGTATCCAGGACTATTTGTAAGCTTCTGAGCCCCCAAGCCTTTCTGTGTTGGAGGGAAGCCTTCTAGCTTATCAGTGGGAGTGGTAAGCACTAGGTAACCTGTCTACCACATAAGGAGTGGTTCTGGCCAGAATTTGTAGTTATTGGCCGTTTGGGCGGTCTTCCATCTCTCTCAACTCAACTTTCTGATTTGAAGGCCTGCATTTGCACTTGTTTCTGTCCTGTAACTCCTGGGCCCATCTCATTTGCTCACTCAAAAAAAAATGTATCTGCTTTTACTGTATTTGCGTTTCTTCCTACTTTATTTTGCTTTTGCGTCATCTTAAAAGTACTCAATTGTATTTATTACTGCTTGGTGTAACTCATTCTAAGCCTTTTAGTTTAAGCACTTGGACTTCAGACCAGTTGTTTTACATTAAGAAGGTTTGTGGTCTGCACTGTAGTGGCAGAACAGGTAGCTTACATCCTTCTATGTTGGGACTGCTGAATGAGGGCTCAGTGTCTGTTATTCTAAAAACATATTAATTCTGGTTTAAGCACTTGGGCTTCAGGCCAGTTATTTTACATTAAAAGGGTTCGTGGTCTGCACTCTTGTATGAGGAGAGGCTGGACTCTGCCCTTCTGAGCTGGGAATTTCTGGTTAAAGGCTTATAGTGCCTGCATATTTAAACTGCTTCTTACTGAAATTGGTACACCTTGTTTTCTGTAGCATAGACTAGATCCAGGCCTGCTGAATCTAGCTTTGTTTGTATAATTTGAGCACTAATCCAGGCATTCTTTAAAGTATTCAATTGTATTTATTACTGCTTAGTAGTAACTTGATTAAAGTGTAGCTATCATTCTAAGTCTTTTGGATTAAGCACTTGGGCTTCAGACCAGTTGTTTTACATTAGGAAGGTTTGTGGCCTGCACTGTGGTGGCAGGACAGGTAGCTTACATCCTTCTAAGTTGGGAACTGCTGATTGAGGGCTCAGTGTCTGTTATTCTAAAAGTATATTAATTCTGGTTTATGCACTTGGGCTTCAGGCCAGTTGTTTACATTAAGAAGGTTTGTGGTCTGCACTGTAGTGGCAGAACAGGTAGCTTACATTCTTCTAAGTTGGGAACTGCTGATTGAGGGCTCAGTGTCTGTTATCCTAAAAGTGTATTAATTCTGGTTTAAGCACTTGGGCTTCAGGTCAGTTATTTTACATTAAAAGGGTTCGTGGTCTGCACTCTTGTGGGAGGAGAGGCTGGACTCTGCCCTTCTGAGCTGGGAATTTCTGGTTAAAGGCTTATAGTGCCTGCATATTTGAACTGTTTTTTACTGAAATTGGTACACCTTGTTTGCTGTAGCATAGACTAGATCCAGGCCTGCTGAATCTAGCTTTGTTTGTATGCTTGTTGTTTGTTTGCTTGTTATTTCCCTGAAACACTAATTCCACCTAAAATGTGGCTTTTCAGCGCTTCTGTGGATCCCTAGTGATATCTGCATTACTTACTGTACTTATTTCCTTGTTTCACTTGAGAGAAAGTTACTGTTTGTCGTTTTTGCATTTAAGTTACCTGTAACACATTGCATTTAAGATACCTGGCACTTGCTCACTAAAGCAATTATATAAGTCAGCACTAAAAAATTAAAAGCACTACACCCTCACAAACTCCCCTTGAGTACCTTGTTCCCCATTGGCCCTTTTTTTCAATTATAAAGGAATTACCAATACTATTCTAGCATGTCTAAAGGTCAGTTGTCAATCTCCTCTCCGGTCCAGCTGGTGAATCTGGGAATCTTGAGGCAATGTTACAACTGCCTCATGTACACAGACAACCCTCTCCTCCTCCCAACAAATTCCAACACATGTGAGAGATGCAACCATACAGCCATACTGGAGGCTAAGCTCTCTCAACTCAGTACTGGCGAAACCAGTCAGGAGGAGAAGGAAACCACACTCACTACAATTCCAGTCTCACATAGACCTACCACGACAGCAAACCAAACACATAAACACACAAAAACATACTCAGAGGCTCTAAATAAAAATCTGCCTAAGCAGCAGAGACCTCCAAAGCAGACACCCAAGCAACCACTACCCCAAAACAAAACACATGCAACACATAGCTCACAAAGCCAGTGTGCCGAACAGTCACAGCCCTTAAGGCTAAACAACACACCTGATACACTTGTAATAGGTGACTCTATCATCAGGCACACTGACATCCCACTCACCAGGCTGAACAAGGAGAAGGTCACTGTGAGCTGCCTGTCGGGCCCTAGGATCCGCCACATAACACAAGCACTCAGGTCACTCCAAGGCAAGTACAAATATGACTCAGTCATTGTCCATGCTGGTGTGAATGACCTGAGACGTACCTCCCTGGACTACATGGAAAGAGACATAGAGGAGCTCTCTGAGCATGTAGCCCAGGCCGGTATGACCTTGACCTTGAGTGGCATCTTACCCTCACCAAGAATGATGCCACAATATGAAGACAAGATGATCAATTTCAACAATTGGCTTAAGTATTGGTGTCATTCTAAGGGGATCCAATGCCTGTCAGCCTGGGATGACATGCTCGACAAGCCACAATGCTTCGCTAGGGACGGCTTGCACCTGTCACCCCTGGGCTTTTGGATATTGGCAAAGGCTCTTGCTATCCCCAGAGTGCCTTTTTTCAGCAAGGCTCAAAAGACAAACCCACCTCCATAGGTATCACAAGGGATAAGAAACTAAGAGTAATGCTACTCAATGCCAGAAGTCTAAACCTCAAGATGCATGCATTCGAAACTCTCCTTAGCATGGAGAACATCGATATCTGTGCAGTAACAGAAACCTGGTTTAAGGCTCCAGAGAGCCCCCCAGCACTACCAGGTTATACCTCATACTATGCTTTTCAGCCCCAAAACTTGGACCGAACCACAAAAGGAGGGGGAGTATCAATATTCGTCAAAGATACCCACACCTCCAGGTTGGTGGCACAGCACGAAGCATCAGAGACTATCCATGTGCAACTAACAGTGGGTAAAACTGCCTTCCAGTTTATAGCCTGCTACAGACCACCCTCCCAAACCCAGGAACCCCACTTGGCCTTCCTGAGAACACTGGAAAATATGAAGGTCTCTCCAAACACCATTATATTGGGCGACTTCAACTACCCAAACATAGACTGGGAGCATTACTCTAGCTCCAACACCCTAGCCCAAAGGTTCCTAGAATTTATAAACTCAAATGCTATGGAACAACTTGTTACCATTCCCACAAGAGGGGAAAACATACTGGACCTGATCATCACCAACATGGGGACTCTTTGCTCCAGACCAGAAGTGTATCCCTCACTGGTAAGATCAGACCATAAACTAATCTCACTGGATATTCACATCCCGACTCCACCCCCTGCCCTGAAAACCACAGTGAAAAACTTCTCTAAAGCAAATTTCACACTCCTCAAAACTGAGGTGGAATCCTTCGAAGCCCCCGGACCTGTGGAAAATATGGCCCAGACCGCAGAATCCTTTATAAACGCATTCTATGAACACCTTCAGGAATGCATGGATCATGCAATCCCAAATAAAACCAAGACCCAATCCTCCAAAGGCAGACGTCCTGTCTGGTGGACCCCAGCCATAAACAAACTATACAATAGAAGGAGGAAGCTACTACATGATAGAGCAAAATCCCAAAAAGGGAAGACATCTCTGATCAGTATTAGCAAAAAACTATGGGCACCCATAAAATCGTCTAAAGCGAGCTTCAAGAGAAAAATTGCACAGGATACTAAGGATAATCACAAGGCTTTCTTTAGTTATGTTAGGAACCTGGGTGGGAATTCCCAGATATGCTCAGAATTAGTCCAAAATGACAAAAAATACACCAAACCCACAGACATTGCCAACATCCTAGCTGACAGGTTTAGTGCAAACTTCTCCGCCCCCCCCCCCCCACCAAAAGGGCAAATATCTATCCCAGCAGAGTGCAACCCCCCCTGACATCTCAGATGCTCAGGTAAGAGCTGCCCTCTCCAAAGCAAAAAAACACAGCATCAATGGGACCAGACGGTGTCCCGGGCTGCGTCCTACATGAACGCCAAGAAGAGCTAAACCCAAACATAAAACTACTGTTCAATCTCAGCCTTATTACAGGATATGTACCCAAAGAGTGGTGTACAGCAACAGTGGTCCCTCTCCACAATGGTGGTGCCTCAACGGATCCTGGAAACTATCGCCCCATAAGCCTGACTAGCTTGGTCTGCAAAGCTATGGAAAGGATCATCATGGACCTCATAAATAAAGATATTGGGGACCTACAGACACTGGATCCTACCCAGTTCGGCTTTGTTAAGGGCAGATCCTGCCTCTTAAACCTGGTTGATTTCTTTGAAGCAGTCACCAAGGCCATTGACGAGGGGAAGGTGGTCCACACAGCCTACTTGGACCTCACAAAAGCCTTCAATACAATACCCCACTCGAGCATTATAGATAAGCTCACCAGCTTAAATATAAACACCTATGTCATTAGATGGGTTGCAAACTGGCTCAAGGACAGAACCCACATGGTTAGAATTGCTGGAGCCATGTCAGACTCCAAACCAGTTACAAGTGGCATCCTACAAGGTTCAGTCTTGGGACCTCTCTTGTTCGGTATATATTTCTCGGAGGTACAGGCCAACATGGAAGGACTGTGGCTGACCAGGTTCGCAGATGACTGCAAACTGGGTGCCATAATCGACTCTCCAGCTGACACAAGCATCCTCCAAAAGGGCCTCATAGAAACAGACAACTGGTGCCAGAGCCATGGCCTCAAGCTAAACGCCAAAAAGTGTATAGTCATCCCCTTTGGCAAAAACAAAGTGCCCACAAATTACCACATAGGTGGTAATCCATTAAGTACAGAAGAAGTAATTAGGGACCTGGGGACCCAAGTTGATAGCAATCTTTAATATGACAACCACGTGGCCAAAGTGGTTAGAAAAACATTTTATATAGCCCACCTAATCATGAAGGGATTCACATCTAGATCAGGGGAGGTCATCTTGCCTCTTTACTCATCCCTCATCAGGCCCATAATTGAGTACAATGCCCCTTTTGGGATGTACCTTTCCAGACACCTGCAGCAATGGGAAAGACCCCAAAAGTACCTCACCAAGAGGATTAAAGGGCTCAAACAGATGGCATATGCTGCCTGGTTAAAGAAACTCCAGCTCTACTCAGTGGCATACCGCCTGCTCAGAGGCAATCTGTGCCTGACGTATAAAGCCATGTCCAACCCGGAATTAATGGACATGCTGCACCTCAGAAAATCCAAATCCCATCGAGCTACGCGCTCGAGAGACTTGAACCTCAGCACTGAAATAAATAGGACATGCTGGAGGGACAGATTCATAACCCAGAGGCTCCCTTCACTCTGGAATAAAATCCCAGTCCAGGTTAGGCAGAGTCCCTCATTGACTCTCTTCAAGAGGAATCTTGATGAGTGGATGGGAGATCGTAGGTTTACCCCGGGTATCACTTCTGTGTCACAGTTAGATAGAGGCACAGTATACTAACCTTGAAAAAGGGCATAGCAAAATTAATTTAAAATGGGTGGCAAAAACCAAACACACTCTGGCTAGGCTTATAAATGCCCTAGGGCAGATAGCCTAGTATGAACCTATGAACCTATGAACCTATGAACGTAAACCACACCCCTTCCTACTCCCATCCAATCAACTTACACCACCCTTGGCTCCACTTCCAGCATCACTTCCTTCACTTAGAATAATCAGCATAACCCCATACACCCCCTAACTATACATTTATCTCTAAAACTACCTATTCTACCACCCACAGTCCTCCTAAATCCAAACAAAAGGACATATCACCCAGTACAACAAACTCTATCAAATTTATAACCATGCATATATATTAGTCAAAACTAACTTAAAAATAATATACCCCAATCTATCAAAAGCAGGACTACAATCAAATAATGCAAAGTACAACAGCATTACACTTTTTGATAATCATAGCACTCATTATTATGGCCAATTTATCTCATACCATATTAATGTTGCCTTCAACTTAATAACCTGATCACCCACCGACCCAACTCCCCCAAAACAAGACTCAAAATTCTTATCTGCCTCACTGAGAACCATCAAACCATCTCACATTCAGTTAGCCCCACTTAACCTCCCCCAGTATAGAACCAAAAACTGCTTCTCCCTAGAATTCCACCTATGCATGTATAAATACTTAAAAGCCATTGTCCATATCACATCTCAGCTGCTAATCAGCAAGGACATACACCCAAATCCTGGTCCTGTAAGCAAACCCATAATCCTCCCATTCCAACCCACATCTACAGTAAACTCCCAGAGGAGTACAACAGACCTGCTAATACTTAATATCAACATAAGAAGCATAGTAAACAAATCAAGGAACTGCATGCAACCTTGTTCCTTTACTCTCCTGATCTAGTCCTCCTTACACAGACCTAGCTCAAGCCACATATTAATGACAATGTGTTACTTTCCCAAGGGTATAATCTACAAAAGAAAGACAGGATAACCAAACAGGGTGGTGGTATCACCATATTATACATAAGAAACCTTACAATAGATATTATAAGCATAAATCCCCCTACATTTAATAACGCCAAGACCCTGTTCGACAAAATAATACTCAAAGGTCAAAAGCAACTAAATATGATTGACACATATATTCTCCCTGGCAAGAATATTGACACACTAGAAACTATACTTCACTGGTCATCCCATACCCTGCCCCAAGAAACACTCTTGCTAGGAGACATTAGCATTAACTGGCCCACATGTATCTTCCCTTTCCCCACCACTCACATAAACCTACATGGCTTTACTCAACTAATCAAACCCCCTACCAGAACTGATAAATCCTCCAAGAAAGAATCCATTCTAGACTGGATTCTCGCCAAATGACCTCAGCCCTACAACTCTGGGACACTACCTGACAGTCTCAGTGACCACCAACCTACTTTCACTCTAAGGCACCACATTAAACCCACAAAAACTTCCTCTCTACAACAAATACACTATACAAAAAACTTAAAATCTCAAGACCTCATAACTGTTTTAAATCAATGTAGCTGGTCACCCTTCTTAAACCTCCCCTAGACAAAGCAGTGAACTACTTCAACTCTACTTTCCTAAACATACTCAACCAGCTTGCCCCTACTAGAATAAGAACAAAGTCCAACTATGCCCCTTGACTTACCAAAACTACCTGGCAATTCCTAAAACGGAGAGACAGGGCATGGGAAACATGGCATCTAAACAAATCTAGCCAAAATAGGCAGAACTTTCTGGACCTAAGAAACAAGTCTAAAAAACAAATAAGAATTGACAAATGAAACCACTACTCTAATGTTCAAGCCAAACACAAAACAAACCGAAAAAGATTTTGGCAGCCATAAATAAAATGCTACAGCCTGGGAAAACAACTAGCCCTCTCCCTAATATTGACACCTCCACTACCAACACCGCAACACAATTTAATGAATACTTTACCAACTCCATTCAAAATCTGATTAATACCACCTCTCCAACAACTCAAACAAACCCCCAAACACAAACCTTTAACCAAAATGGTTACTCCCTACAACCAGCCCCAACTAATACAAAATGTAAATATCTGACAAAACTAAAGTCCACTGCACTAGCAGCTGATAGACTCCCAGGTGAATTCCTCATGATTGCTGCCAAAGCAATCTGTTATCCTATATCTATACTAATAAACAGGTCAATAGCTGAACAACGTATACCACCCCTCTGGAAAATCTCTCATATAATACCAATTCACAAAGGTGGCAATTCTACTGACTTAACTAACTACCGTCCATTGCCATACTAATCCTCCTTTCCAAAATCCTTGAGAAATGCATTCACTCCCAAATACTAAACTACTTACTAACTAATAATCTCTTAGCCACAGTATCACCACTGCCCTTATCAGTTTCTCTAATACCATAAATCGACAATGAAACAAAGTTAATCTTGTTTCTTCCATATTCTTAGACCCCTCCAAAGCCTTTGACACAGTTTCTCATTTCAAACTACTAGCTGTACTATAAGATCTCAAACTTCACAGCTCCACACTATCATGGTTCAAAGATTATCTCTGAAACTGTCAATAAGCCATAAAATGGGAAAACACCCTATCCCCCTTCTCCCAGTAAACTTAGGTATTCCTCAAGGATCCATCCTTGGACCCCTTCTCGTCACCATATTCACCAACAACTTGCACAAGGCTACCCTCCTTGCCAACCTGGTCCAATATGCTGA
This sequence comes from Protopterus annectens, assembly GCF_019279795.1. Taxonomy (NCBI): domain Eukaryota; kingdom Metazoa; phylum Chordata; order Ceratodontiformes; family Protopteridae; genus Protopterus; species Protopterus annectens. Next base: position 91,893,727 of record NC_056729.1, on the reverse strand, counting down.
TGATTCTTCCCTAATATGCTCTGCCCCATCGCTCCAACAATTAAAACAAATCGCCCGGGAATGCTTTTTAGCAATAGAAAAATGGCTTTCTGACTAACAACTAATACTTAACCTTAAAAAAAACAGCTAATGTTATTTCATCCTTCTAATGCTACTGACCCAATTCCATTATTTAAAATAACATTCTCTAACAATACCCCCATCTCACCTGCTGCCCAAACTAAACTGCTAGGAGTAATCATAGATCACAATATGAAATTCAGAAAATGTATAGCACAAACCATCACAAAAATCCACAAAAAGCGAGGTACCCTATATAGATGCAGAAATGACCTAACCTCTGAAAGTAAAGTCACCATTGCAAGAACCTACCTACTCTCCACACTACTGTATGCCTCACCAGTACTAACCAACTAAACAAAGGCGAACTAGATAAACTATCTTCTATAACAAAATAGCAAAAATTCACCACCAGCTCACAGTACAGATCTCATCACTGTCAATCCCTTAAAAAGCTATCCTGGCTAGAATTACCAAACTTATTAACTTTTAACCAACTTACTATAGCCCACCAAATCCTCTATCACCCCAAGAAAACCCCAGTCCTACAAGGACTCCTACACCACTATGCTAGTAATCGTCCATTAAGAAGTACCAACAAGGCACTAGATGACATAACTAAAAGCAAATATAACAATGGGGACTCCCTCTATACTACTGTTGTCACAAAAACCTGGAATTCACTTCCTCTAGACATCCAGTAACTAGAAAACACACATGACTTTAAGAGCCTTCTTAAGTTACATTTATCCAACTAATGGACTTCCTCCTGTACTAGCCCTGGGTAAAACCTACCAACCCTCTCACACGCACCTCTTTACTCTCATCTAACCTATCTCTTTTAGCACTACTAGACCCTAAAAGCAGATGGTGTGCATATTACTACTATTAGTGCTGCATACTCTTACAGGTTACCGTGCATCACTGTGTACCTACTGATGTCACCATCACAGCTTACTGCACCTCACTGTGTACCTACTGATGTCACCATCACAGCTTACTGCACCTCACTGTGTACCTACTGATGTCACCATCACAGCTTACTGCACATCACTGTGTACCTACTGATGTCACCATCACAGCTTACTGTGCATCACTGCGTACCTACTGATGTCACCATCACAGCTTACTGTGCATCACTGTGTACCTACTGTTGTCATCATCACAACTTACTGTACATCACTGTATACCTACTGATGTCACCATCACAGCTTACTGTGCATCAATGTGTACCTACTGTTGTCATCATCACAACTTACTGTACATCACTGTATACCTACTGATGTCACCATCACAGCTTACTGTGCATCACTGTGTACCTACTGATGTCACCATCACAGCTTACTGTGCATCACTGTGTAGCTACTGATGTCACCATCACAGCTTACTGTACATCACTGTATACCTACTGATGTCACCATCACAGCTTACTGCACATCACTGTGTACCTACTGATGTCACCATCACAGCTTACTGTGCATCACTGTGTAGCTACTGATGTCACCATCGCAGCTTACTGTGCATCACTGTGTACCTACTGATGTCACCATCACAGCTTACTGTGCATCAATGTGTACCTACTGTTGTCATCATCACAACTTACTGTACATCACTGTATACCTACTGATGTCACCATCACAGCTTACTGCACATCACTGTGTACCTACTGATGTCACCATCACAGCTTACTGTGCATCACTGTGTAGCTACTGATGTCACCATCGCAGCTTACCGTGCATCACTGTGTACCTACTGATGTCACCATCACAGCTCACTGTGCATCCCTGTGTACCTACTGATGTCACCATCACAGCTTGCTGTGCATCACTGTGTATCTACTGATGTCACCATCACAGCTTACTGTGCATCACTGTGTACCTACTGATGTCACCATCATATACATTCACCACTGAACACTGAGACTCAACTATATTTACCAAATGTATAAACCAGTCAGGAGTCTCAACACTACTTTTATTAAATGTTTGATCTTAACTATTTGAAAGCATCCATCTAACTACAAAATGTTGTCCAAAGATGGAAATGTTGTAATCTCATATTGTCTGTAGTACTCTGTGCATTATTATTGTGTTATTGTATAAGCTACCTATACTTACTTTCTGTTTTATCACTGGATTCTATTCTGTACTTACTACAGTATTTTTTAATATGTTATGTATTACTGTATGGAGCTTTTCTCCCTGGGCCACTGCTGAAAACGGGCACCCCTGCCCAGTTGGACATTTCCCAGTAAACAAATATAAAATAAATAAAATTAAATTAAATAGAATGCTGCTCTGTATAGGTGGGGGAAGTGACTCAAAAAATGCTGGTCATCCTGTTATATTATGGTACGCCCAGTTCCTACTGCCATGCAGAGAAAGAGAGATTAAGATGGTAGGGAACATGAAATGGAGAGTTACTAAAATAGCAGGGGATAATGCAGACGGTTGTAATATGATGAAAGGTTCCGTGTGTTTAATGTACAATATCAGATGAGATGACAGTAAAGAGATTTGGAGCCAGATTAAAAAAAAATAAAAAACTTGGTCTTAGTGTAAGTGACTTACTGCAGTGTAAGGTCTATCTATAGAGCAGGCTTAAACCAGAATAAGTCACTTGCAATGAGTAGGTCTTTTGGAATCAGGGCAGGCTTACTCCAGAATAAGTCACTTACACCAAGAGCAAGTCTTTTGGGATTAGGCTCATAGAGGAAATGGACACACTGCATTTCGTAGCGGGAAGAGATGAACAGAGAGAAAAGAATGATGCACAATGTGTAGCTAGAATTTTCAGATTTTAAGTCTGATTTAAGAAAAATGCTTGCCCTTCCCTGGAAAACTTCACCTGAGGACATGATAGAATATTGATTAACAGGCAAGATGAAGGCTAAGGATATCTGCGACATATGGAAAAAATGTAGGAAACTGATGGGGTGACTATGAGTTTCTGTTGAAAATTTTCAGTGTTCTTTTAAAGCATTCATTGTCTTGTATTTTTATCAGTATGGGTAAGACTTAGCCCTAAAACATGCATATTTAATATGGAAGAATAGCAAACAACAGAATACAAATGGGCATTCTGGGTGTCAAGTCCAAAGCACTCTGTCTCTCTGACCTCAAGTTCCATTAACTGATTAATAATTAAATAAAATTATTTTATTTTTGTAAATTAATTTTGCTTATTTTGATTGCAGCATGTCCAACTGCTTGAAATGGTAGCTAAGATAAAATGCACAAGACTGTAAATAACTGATGAAGTCAACTGACGAAAGTGCTTAACATTTTGTTGTTACTGTGAAAATAAACTGTGTCTTTGTGGTTGGAGGATATTGGCTATGAGGTGAATTTGTTTTGGACATTTTGGCTGAGTTTCACCTGTTTCTGGCATCGATTTCTGGTAACTGAAGAGATCAGAGGCAAATGAGGCTGAAGGAAATAAAATATTTGCATAGCTTTTTCTATGAACTATACAGATGCCAGAAGCAAGAATGTGTTGCTATATGAGTGCTGTCACCTCTGTTAATATGTGATACTGACTACACCAAGAATTGCTGATTTATGTATAATAACTTGTCAGACAAATCAGAAAATAATTTTAAAACGTGGCTGTCATCCTAGTATAACTGAACACTGATTTTAAGTTACAAAATAGTAAAGAAGTTCAAAGTTAGAATAGCAAGCTAGTTTTGAAAGACGTTCTTTGTTGTTCTCTCCTCTATCAGATGATTCAGTTCTTTCAAAAAGCATGAGAAATGAGTGTGGATTATTTTGAAAAGGATAAGCAAATTTCTTTTCAGAACATCTACAAGTGAAGCAAGATTTGCCTTTCAGAAGACTGAAGGCAGTTCTTAGGAGTGAAGCCTTTCTGTGTGTTAAGGATTTGTATGCAAATGTATCTGTCAGATGGAGATAGCTTTTCTTTAGAGCTTGCAATCACCTTATTGTCATTCTGTAATGCTTATGATGTTTCCATGACCATCTGCTCAGGCTTTCTCAGTGATGTAGGTTTCTATTTTTTTTCATAGGCACACTGTGCTATGTCAAATACATCTGGGTATGTCCACTGTCTGCACTTGTATTAGACTTATAAACAATAATTATTAAATAATTGCTATCCTCATCACAGAAGGTCAAATATTAACAGCTTCAGTCCAGCAAGACAGAATGCACAGGTGTTTACTGTTTGGTGTTAATTATGCAAAGCTGAGCATCTAACCTACATAATTATTAAGTGTTCCCTGCTTCTTAGTTCTTTGACTTGACCAGTTTTCCAAAATGACTTTCCTGAAACTAATGAGATGCTTGTAGCTTATAAAACTGGTCAAGTCTGTGGAGCTTATTTCCTTGATGTAATGTGCCCCAAATTTCTCCAAGTCAGACAAAAAGATGAAGACATAGCCAGTATGAGTGTTCCTGCCTGCTTGTCACAAATTCTTTAAAACAGTTTTAAAAGCGAACTGGCAACTGGATGCATTTTAGTTAAAACAAAGCTCTGTATAATAAATAGAAAGATGCATCAGTTTTACTTCGAATAACCTGAGGTTCTGTAGTTGGATGTAGATGAGACCCTTTAAGAAATGTGGAATGAACAATCCCTTTTTGCTAGCTGAATGCCACTGTAAGATTTGTTGGCATTTGGCATACCTTTCTTCTGTTATGATTTAAGTATAACACTGTATAGCACTGTGATTTTGTCTTTCAGATTTCCCCTTGCTTCTCTTAAATTTACTGACATTCTCCCAAAGGCTAGACCTATTTAAAGCAGACATAATTAAAAAACTGAATTAAACTTCATAGCTAACTGTATGGGGTCTAGTATCTAAGGACCTTTTTTTCTGAAAACTTATAAAGTGCTCCTTTTTATGACCATCTGCTGTAATTTTTATTTTTATAGTCCAGTGATATGTGTTTTAATACTCAGAGGTTGATACATATGTTCTTTTTTATTTATTTTGACTAAGTGGATTCTTCAGCTTACTTTTAAATAGAATTTTGTAGAGAAGACTGATTTACCTGTGGGAAACACAATGGTATGCATACATTATGAAAATTAGACAGCCTAATATACTAAGAAAGTATTGGAAGGACAGTATGTTATATCTTTTCCTACCTGGTGAGTATTTGTTTAGGTGGTAGTACCTCTGCATTGTCAAGGGTAACATCAGCAGTTATAAACTGGGAAAATTCCTTTAAAGAAAAACTGATAATTTATATTTGTGGTTTTCACATCAATAGGAACTAGTGATGAACTAATTCTATATACAAATTCTTTTTTCACCTTTCCTGTAGTATAACATAAATAAAAATAAATGTTTAAAAGAAGAAAACCCATTATATAAAATAAACTCCCAATTACTGCATGCAGCATTACTTACACAATTATGTTCCTTTTGCGTTCAAATATACATTCCTCTTTCAAACTAGCACTCTTTACTATGATCTGCTACTGAGCTTCTTTGTACTTTCAGTGCAGTAGTGTAGCTATGGCGGGGTAAGAAAGGCAACTGCCCTGGGTGCAAAGTGTTGGGAAGGTACAATCAGCTGGTCTGGCTATCTCTTTAATGCAATAGCAGCTTTTAAAAGCTTTGCGATCGATCCTGAGAGCTGTGGTCTAAACTGTAGCAAACAGTTTGCTACAGAAAATCTCTGTCTTTGTAACTAAAACTGGAGTGGTGTAGTGCTCCATGCAGACAGAGTATAAACTGTAGCAACTGTTTGCGACATCTGTATCAAGCAGTTTGGTATAGTTTGAAAGACTAATGTTTTTTTTAAATAAAATGTATGGAAGGAGGGTCGGGGGCAGGGCACAGAAATGGAACCTGAATGACTGGGCAGAAGGGGGGGGTGCCAGACAGAATGCCAATAGAAGAAATGATTGCTTTTGTTTTGGTCTTCAATGGAAGAGCAGGGGTTGTGGTGACAAAGATCTGACTGTAATAAGGTGATTGCTACAATATATAATGTTATTACAGTGAAGTGCTTTTTCTTCTTCTTTTTTTTTGCTGCTCTTCACTGGAAGCGCTTGGGGGGATGTGGATCTAACCGTAATAAGCTGAACTTTCTACAACATAGTGATTGGCTAGTTACAGTGAAATTTTTTTTTTTTTTTTTTTTGCTCTTCACTTGAAGCATTGGGTGGATAGGGAGCTGGTTCCTGGTACCAGCACAGCTGCACTTCCATTAAGGGTTAAGTGATTATGAAACAGCACTCGTGAACTGTGTCTTATAATGACACAGCAGTACAGGTAATGATAGCAATGCTCATGGACGTCTGATAACCACTTCATGTATACCTGGCTGCAGACCTGGAATAGTGTGCAGCAACTATTTAATATATATTCCGAACCTGCTTTTTTTTCTGTCTCATTGATTTTATATTCCTGTCAATAATGTGTTTCACGTCTACTTGCTAATTTTTTATTTTATTTATTTTATTTTACATTTGTTGACCGGGCTAGTCCAACTGGATATATGTCCATTTTCAGTAGAGGCCCGGGGAGAAAAGCTCCAAGACAGATTATTACAATTATAACATTATGCATTACATTGCATTATAACAATATGTATAAGGTTACAAATACAAAACAGTGTTTGTAAGGTTACAATCCAGTTAACATAGCAGTAGATACAAAACATTTTACAGTATATTGCAAAACAAATATTTACAATATGGAACAAGAATATTCACATGAGGTAGATAAGACTTTCAGGTTTACAATTCCTGAGAATGGTTGCATAAGAGTATTGATAACATATTGAACAAGATATCCATGTGAGGTAGATCATAACTGCATGTGGGTTTGCTATTCTTCTAAAGTTTGGAGAAAGAGCATTAAGTTATAATTAGAGAGGAGTTAGGAGAAACTTAGTCATAGAGGTAGTGGGTTAGTCAGGGTTAGTGCAAGGGCATAGCCAGTGTGTTCTAAGGTATATTTTGAGTTTTTGTTTGAAGCGGGGTAGGGAAGGAAGTGATGTAAGATCACTAGGTAGAATATTCCAGTATTTCCCAGTTGTCTTTGAGAAAAGAGAGTTTCCTGCCATGTTGTTAGACTTACTAATACTAAGTAGAAGTTTGTTAGCAGAGCGTAAGGTATTAAGATTTTTATACGGAGTAATGAGGTTTGAGAGTATAGGAGTGTTGTTGGGCTGGTTGAGGATCTTATGAGCAGTGGTTAGTTGGTTAAAATAAAGCTGATTTTGCAGTTCAAGCCATCCTAGTTGTTTTAGATTCTGGCAGTGGTGAGTTCTAAAGCGATTGCAAGTAGCAAATCTGGCAATGTTATTGTAAGATGCAATGAGTTTAAGAAGATTCTTCTTGGATAGGTTGGTGTAAATTGTTGAGGCATAGAGGAGTGTTGAGATTAGATGAGAGTGGGCAATAGTAGTTTTGGCTGCTGGAGTGAGAAACTATTTGATCCAGTATAGGGAGCCCATTTTTCTGTTGACTGTTTTTATAGTGTTATTAATATGGTTATCAAAGCTGAGGTAACTGTCTATAGTTATTCCTAGGAGTTTGGTGGTAGAATCAGGGGATATGAGGGTGCCATTGTTAGAAATAGCAGAGAAATCTAAAGGCATGGATTTGCGGGTAGGCGTAAAGAGAAGGAGCTTTGTTTTTTTGGGATTCAAGAGGAGGCAACGTTTTAGGAACCAAGTCTCAACTATGTTAAATATTTTCTGAGTTAGGGATTGTAGTTCGGATGAAGATTCAGCTGCACAGATTAATGTTGAATCATCTGCATACTGTATGCACGTTGCCTGAGGAATAGCTAGGCAGAGATCATTGATAAATATTGAGAATAAGAGAGGGCCTAGGATGGAGCTCTGAGGGACACCAAGTGAGACTAGAAGGTGGGATGATAGTTTATTCTCCCAGAGCAAGATGGTAACCAGAATATAAATGGAGTTTAGAGGCAATGACACAATATTACTGCTGAAAGAATTGTAAAGAGAAGCAGGTTATGGACTTTACTGAGAGCTGAACTTACTTTCTGATGAAACCAGATGACTGTGGGGAATACTAGGGGCAAGGAATAAGTAAATGGAAACTATGGTAGTTTGATGAAAGGTACAATACTAGTAGAAGCCTATAAGGGTTTTAAAATTAGCTGATGCATACTGGAAATGCAAATGTTGTAGAGGATTATGCGAATTAAAGGACAAGTGGGACAGAGTATGCTGAAGGCAGCAGTATTAGTAGCAGAATTTAAAATACACTGGGAAGGTGGAAACTCCATAGTAAAAATCTTGAAGATAACTGAACTGACTTTGTCAAAGGATGTCCTTCAGGCAGAAAGACACTGCTGAGAAAGCTACTGATTTTGTTTGGGTGGATAAAAGTACTTGCCATGATAAAGGAATCAGGTGAGAAATTCTCCAATGGCTAGGAAGGGGAAAACAGCAGAGTCAGAGCAGAAAGCAGGAATCCAGAATTATGTCAAGAATGTTTCACTAGGGAAGGACACATATGAAAAGCATAAAGGTTAGGAAATTAGTGCTGATGGAGTCATTGGTAAACTTGTAGATGGTGATTCTGTTACATGTGCTACTAGGTATTAATGGTATTAGTGGGGGGAGTAGTTTGGATGGTAATTGTGTAGGGTCTTGTACTGCACAGAACAATTCAGGCATTGCCAAAAGCAGTCAGAAAACAGTGTGTGTGTGTGTGTGTGTGTGTGTGTGTGTGTGTGTGTGTGTGTGTGTGTGTGTGTGTGTGTGTGTGTGTGTGTGTGTGTGTGTGTGTGTGTGTGTGTGTGTGTGTGTGTGTGTGTGCGTGTGATTATTTGAAGTCATATGATATGGTTGTTTATACAGCTAAAATAGCAAGGTAAACGGCAAAGGAAATGGTGAGCATTGCATGGACATATGCAGCACAGGAACCTTTTCAGTGTGACACGCCCAAAGGTCAAATAAAGAAAGGTCACTGAGTCACTGAAGGACTTATGCTATGAGAAATGTTTGAAAAATGACTAGAGAATCACAAGAGATGATCAAAGGCTAACAGCAGTACACTGAGTACATCCACATTTGGATGGAAACATTTGTTGTGATGCATTACAGAAACATTAAAACAAACATCAATGAGTATGTGGAGTGTGTGTGTGTGTGTGTGTGTGTGTGTGTGTGTGTGTGTGTGTGTGTGTGTGTGTGTGTGTGTGAGTGTGCATATGTGCATATTGGGGGTTAACCTCCTTATGAAGAATGCAAAAGTAGAACAAGGAACAGTAAGTGATTAGAAGATTACAGAAAACAATGGGAGGAACACAAATAGAAGTCATAATTAGAGGGTTGATGTTTTTGCAGTACCAAAATCTTGGGTAAATAAATGAGTTAATTAAAAAAACAACCAAAAGCTACAGCCAAACTTAAACCAACTTTACATAACTAATATCTATTTTAACAGTTTTAGTGAACTTCTTTAGAACAGTAAAGACTTGATTTAAAACCAACATCTTGAATAAATTGAATAATGAGCTACACGATATAAGAATCAGCTGCCTACTTGTAAGTACATTAATATATAGTAAGAAATTGTCAAAACATTGAAATATAAAAACTAAAAACTAAAATTTCTATAAAATATCAACATAATTTTACTACGTTACTTCAGCACACTATTGATAGAATTGTGTTCATACAATCTGGGTGTTGAATTTAATCAGAATTGCCAAAGTAATTCCTTATATTCCAGTTTATTCTCCCACTTTCCCTATCTGCTAAATGTACCACACATTCTAATATAAAAATATAAATACTTACACTTTAAAATGTCTTCACACTAGTGAGTGTTTAATCAATGCATTATTTGTGTCATGCTTTCTTACATCATAATCATGTTTGCATAGTCTGCAACACAGCTGTCTCTCCATTTTGCCTATGTAGAAGGCATCTCATGATACATACATGGCTTAATATATAACTATTTTGGTATCACAATTAAAGTATGCACTACAGGAAATTCACTCATGCATACTGTGAAATTACAGTACTCATGCAATCATTGATGACTTTATATTATTTGCAATTTCCACATTTAATATACCTTTCAGCTGCATGCTGATGCTTGTATCCTGCTCAGAGTTACTCTCCATAATATTTGCTAAGTTTTTGTTTATCTTGTATACAAATTTCAGTGCTTGAATTTGTTTTGTAATTATCACTATCTGAACAATATGTTCCAATTCTTTTTACAACAGTTTTGATAGCTTGTGTGTCACTGGAAAAACACAACACCGTTACTTTTATAAACTTATTCATCAGTGATTTTGTTTCTATGTCCAAATGTGTACATACTCCTAAAACAGGGTTATATTAGTTACTTCATCAGATAAGATGCCAGAAGATGTATTGATAGAAATGAGTTCAGTCGATATGGGTGTTGCTGAAGCATTTAATCTGAGTTGCCAAATTAATTCTTTATATTCCAGTTTATTCTACTCGCTTCATTATTTACTAAAATGTGGCACATGTTCTAGCAAAAAAAATGTAAATTCAAAACAAAGAAGGGGTGCATGAGGCTGTGGGAGATACAAAAGATGGTCCAGGCTAAGAAGGAATAGAGGTGGGCTAACAAAGAGATGAAGAGATCAGTTACAGTGGCAAAGTAAAAGGCATCAGAGAAACTATATCTGCTTCTGGAAACTGACTCAGCAACTGGCACAAAAAAACTCTGTCAGGAAGCAACTAATGACAGAAAGATATTTAAGGCATATATTAATAGTACACAATCATAAAATGCATGTTTTCATTCTGTTTTAATCTTTACTTTATACCTCCAACAAATATTGTTTTCCTTTTAAATGTTCTCTCTATTACATTTGGAGTAAATATATGCAGTGAATACATTTTTATCTGAACATTCCATAAAGGAAAAGTAGTGGTCCCTGCAGGAGAGTTTAAAATTAAAGCTCTGCTTATATCAGGTAAATTAGGAAATAAGGTTTGATTCATACAATTCAAACGCAATTCTTTTATCACTGATTTATACTCCATGAGGATATTGTATCACTTACATAAATGTTTTTGAATTAGAATTGCCATCACCAGTAAGACAACCTAAATTAGATGATTAGAGAAAATATATGAACTGGAAATAATTAAAAACCTCTTATATTTTGGATCAATAGCCTAATTAAGACATTGGGCAGGATTCACGAAGGCTTGCACGGAGTGTAAGAGACGTGCAACACTCCATGCAAGCCTCGCGATCCAGGAACAGCCCTAAGCTCCGTGTAAGAGACCAGCTAAAACGTCTCTTACACGGACTGGGCGTGGACATGCTAAATACCTCACTTGCATCCGAAAGGTATGCAAATGAGGTATATTAGCGATCCACGAAGCAGAAACCAGTCCATGTAGGAGACGTTTTAGCTGCAGAAATGTACTCAGTTGACAACTGAGTACATTTCTGCAAATTCCACAACGGAGCGATGTCAGCTCCAAAAAAAGGTTGCATATGACTCAGGCAGCATGCCAATGGCCAAATATGTGGCCATTGGCAATACAACCCGATGCCAAAATGATAAAATTATATATAGATGTTTAAACCCAGCGCAGCCCCGCGCAAACGGGCTGCACTGTATAAAACCATTAAAAGAAGGTTATAAACCCACAAATGTGGGTTTCATGCAATACATGGAATGACAACGCAGGGACCAGCAGACCAAAACCAACATGGCCACCGTGTAGTGGTTGCTAAGGGGGGAAGCAGAGTCTAAGACATGTAACTAAGCATTAGTAGGCAATCTCATGTAAATGAGGGTTCGGATACTGAATCTCACAGTCACATAGCAAATGAGCACAGTCTGAGTAGTGTAAGAGATACATAAGGGGGAGGAATAGAGTAGGAGATAGGTGACATCACAGGGGGGAATGGTAGAAAGAAATGCAGTTCATTGGAGGCCAGTGTAACATGACAGATGACAGGCACAGATCATGGAAAGAGGTGTGCCACTAGAAAAGTCATGGAAAGTCAAGAAATGGAAGGTGTACACTGTTACTTACACCAAAGTTTCTTGCTGGGCATGCATGCGCATGTGTGCGCACCATGAAGCGTGAGTAGGACAGTGTGCGCGCATGTAAGGCAGTCTGAGCATGTGGGAGCATGTTGGGAGATGTTTAACACTGTTTGCGCTGTTGTGCGTGCGTGTAGGGCAGGCTGAGTATGTTAGAGGCTGTTGGCAGACGTGTAACAGTGTTTGCGCGGGTGTACGCGCGTTTTAGCCCGAATAAGTAGATTCTGAACCGTGTAAGCATGTGTGCGCGCGTGTAAGCCACTGTGAGCGTGTTTCAGATAGTATGCACGTTGCTCCGCCCTGAGGAAACAGAGAGGAAAAAGGAAGCAACAGAATTAATAGGAAGCTAGCAGGGATAACTGCTGAAGCTAGCAGGTGAAAACAATTAGAAGCAGGCAATTACACAGGCAGAATAGTAGCCCAGCCCAGCACTTAAAACTCTGCAAACAGTAGTGCAGGATGTTTCCATTAAGAGACACTGCAAGACAGGAGTAAGCTAATAGAAGTGAAAACTGAAAAAGCTGAACTCAGAGCAGAAATGTTAGGGGCTGCCATAGCTGTCATAATGAAACATAGGCAACTTGCTGAGGGTGGTGACAATGCAGATGGTGCCAGACAACCCACAGTGAGGAGACGGAGAAGAGTGTACAGGCCCAGGGTCACCTACCACGGGTTACATGAGCTGGAGATAGTAGAGCACTATAGAGTGGACAGAGAGCTCCTGCAGCAAATTGTTGAGCTGTGCAGGCCACGCCTCACACACAGAACCAACAGAGGGAAACCCATCCCAGTGGAAACCAAGGTATGTGTTGGCCTAAGAATACTAGCAACAGGTACCTTCCAGAGACCAACTGGCGATATGATGGGGATATCACAGGCATCAGCCTCCAGGGTACTACACCAGTTCCTGGATGCCATGTCAGCACATGTCGGTGATCATGTATATTTCCCCAATGCCCGTGAGGTATTGGCCAGCAATATACGTCTCTTCCAGCAAATAGTGGAATACCCTGAGGTACTGGGTGCAATAGACTGCACGCATACGCATCAAAGCACCAGCCGGTGAGCGGGTAGGGCCTACATTAACCGCAAGGGCTTCCTCCATCAACTGCCAGGTCATGTGTGATGCCCAGGGCATAATAATGAATGTGTGTGCTGGCTGCCCTGGGAGTTATCACGATTCCCACATCTGGCATTTGACGCAGCTGTACCAGACATTTGCCAATGGGGACATCCCACATGGACACCTAGTGGGGGATGCAGGTTATGCACTGGAGCTGTGGCTGATGACACCCATCAGAAATGCACACACACCTGAACAGGAACGCCATAATGAGGCACACGCACAAACATGTAATGTAATAGAGCGTGTGTTTGGGCTGCTCAAGTCACGGTTCCGGTGTCTGGACACATCTGGTGGAGCCTTGCAGTACACACCAACTACATGTACCCAAATTGTCATGGTATGTGCTATGCTACATAATATGACCTTGCGAAAACAGCTGCAGCAGGACCAGCATTGGGCCGGGCCAAACAGCCCCCCACCATTGCCAAGGCCATCACAGGCAGACCGTGACTCGGAGGAGGAACAACCTGAGCCTGCCCCAGTAGGCAGAAGGAGGCGTGCCCAGTATGCCCTGGCCTTGGCAAAGAGGCAACGTATAGCACATACACTGGCTCAGTAGGAACCCTGGGAATGATACCCCTCTCTGACTCACTCATATAGTAACATGGATGCCTAACATGACACAACCTGCTCTCAAACATGTACAGGGAGTGTAGTATGTGCATCCGACAGAGGCAGCCCTGCAGCACCACCTGAGGCATGATTGCCATGTGTTAAGCAATGTAACACCATCTAGTATATGCAAACATGAAGACCCTGCCTAACATCTCACCCTCACCAAGCATGATGCCACACTATGAAGACAAGAAGATCAAGTACAATAATTGGCTGAAGTAATGCAGTCAGTCAAAGGGGAGCCAATGTGTTACAGGCTGGGAAGATATGCGGAGCTTGACATGATGCACCACCTGCTAGGGGTGGCGTGCACCTATCATGCCATGCCCCATGGATACCAGCAAAGGCTGTCAGTACCCACAGCATGCCCTGAATAGGTAAGTCTCAAAACACAAACCCACCTTCATAGGTTCTACAAGGGATAGGAACCTAGATGTACTACTACCCCATGAGAGATGTATAAACAGCAAGATGTGTGCAGTGTAAATGCACACAGTAAGGAGAATGTAGATACCAGTCCTGTAATAGAGAACTGGGCAAGGCTCACATCAGCACCCTAACACTACCAGGTCACACCTCATACTGTGCTGTACAGCCACAAAACATGGAACAAGCTACAAAAGGAGGGTGACTAGCAAGAAATGGCAAGGATAACCACACCCCCATGTTGGTACCACAACAAGAAGCAGCATGGAATAGCCATGGTCAAATACCAATGGCTAAAACTGCCTCGCAGTATATAGCCTGCTGCAGACTACTGTCCTAATACCAGGAACAGCACCTGGCCTATGTCGGAATACATGAATATATCAAGCCCCCCAAACCACATTATATTGCTTGACTGAAAATACCCAGACATACACCGGTAGCATTGTACTAGCACCAACACAGTAGGAGAAAATTACCCAGATTCCATAAACCAAAATGCCCAGGAACAATGTACTACTCCCACAAGAGGGGTAAGCATACTGGATGTGATAATCAGCAACATCTGTACTGGATGGCAAGATGAGAAGTGTACCCCTCACTGGTAAGACCAGACCATAGAGTAATCACACTGGATATACACACCCTGACCCCAGTCCTTGGCCAGAATACCACAGTGAAAAACATGTGTAAAGTGTAGGTTGCAGCCCTCAAAACCGATGTTGAATCCACAAAAGGCCCTGTGCAAATGCAGAATATGGGACACACCACAGAACATGTTATACAGGCATTCCATGAACACAACCAGGAATGCTTGGAGTATGCAATCACAAATAACAACAACACACAATGCCATACACGCAGGCATCTGGCATACTGGCCTCCAGCCATTACCAAACCATGCAAGAGAATGAGGAAGTTACCACATGATAGAGCAAACATAAAAAGGGAAGTAATCACTAACCAGTAGTATGGCAACAACATATGTCCGCACATACAATCCACTAAGTCCAGCCACAACAAGTATAATCTGTGAATCCAGAGGCAATGTGACGCCAGTACCAAGTACACAGACAGCCACAACACCCCCCAATAAATACAAACATATGTGATAGATGCATCCATGTATCCAAACCAGAGGTTGAGCTCCAACAACTCAGTACTGTCAACACTAGTCAGGAGGAGAAGATAACCACATACACCACAAACCCAGTCCCACATAGACCTACCACAACTGTAAACCAAACACATAAACACAGACAAATATTCCCGGAGGCCTTAATTACAAACACACCACACCAACAGAAGCCTCCAAAGTAGATCACAAGCAACCACAACCTTCAAACATAGCACATGCAACGAATAGTACGCAAAGCTGGTGTGCCAAACAGTCACAGGCCCGAAGGAGAAACAACATGCCTGATACAGTCGTAATAGGTGTCTGTATAGGCAGACACACAGCTGTCCCACTCACCAGACTGAACAAGGGAAAGGGTAGAGTAAGCTGCTTGCAGGCTGCCACAAAATGCCACATAACACAAGTACGCAGGTCACCCCAAAGCAAGCAGAAATATGATGCACTCAATGTCCATGCTGGTGTGAATTACCTGAGATGTACCTCCCTGGTCAACATCAAATGAGACATGGATGGTCCCTCTGAGTATGTACCCCAGGGCGGGATGACACTGGTTGTGTGCAGCATCCAACCCTCACCAAGAATGATGCCACAGTACAAACACAGAATGCTCATGTTTAACAGCTGGCACAGTTACAGCTGTCAGTCCAAGAGGGTCTAATGTGTGTCTGCTTGAGATGTCAAGCAAGACAAGCCATGCTGCTGTTACAGGGATGGCTGTCAGCTGTTACCCGTGTGCGTCTGGATACTGGATAAGGCCTTTGCCACCTCCATAGAGCCGTATGTAGGCAAGGCCAAAAAGACTACCCACCACCCTGGAAAACATAAGTGGTAGGAAACATAAGGGTAATGCTGACCAATGCCAGATGTGTAAACTGCAATATGCATGCCCCTGAGGCACTTCCCATTATGGAGAACATTGATGTCTGTCCAGTGACAGAAGCCTGCTGCAAGCCTAGTGATAGCACACCAGCACTACTAGGTTATACCACATATCATGTGTTATGGCCCCAACACCTGCACCAAGACATCAAAGGAGGGGGAGTATCCATATGCAGCACAGACACCCATATTGCCAGGTAACTGACAATGCACAAAGCAGCAGACACCACCCATGTGCACATAACTGTAGTCAAAACTGCTGTACAGTCTGTAGCATGTGACAGACCACACTCTCACACACAAGAACTCCACCCAGACATCCGAAGACACTGGACAGTATGAATGTCCCACCAAATACCAGACAAGGTACACACAAAGTACCACATAGGTGTCAAACCATTATGTATGCAAGGAGTAATCAGGGACCTAGGGACACAGGTTGACATTAATCTGTCATGTGACAGCCACAATGCCAATGTGGCTATGAAGACTGTTGATACTGGACACCGTATCATGAAAGGATTCACATCAACATCAACAGAGGTCACTGTGCCGCTGTACTGTTCCCTTATCAGACCCATAATCTAGTACAATGACTCATATGGGATGTACCGTACGTGACACCTGCAGCGGTTCGGAAGACCTCATAGTTACCCCACCAACAGGATAAAGGGTGTGAAATATATGTCATATGCTGCCTGGCTGTAGACACCCCAGCTGACTGCAGTCACACACAGCCTACACAGAGGCATTGCATGTCTGTTGTACAAGGCCATGTCCAACACAGGAGTAATGGACATGCTACACCACAGGAAATCAAAGCCATTGGAGCTGTGAGAGTCACAGATGTCAACCTCAACACATAATGAAATAAGATGTGCTGGAGGGACAGATACATAACCCATAGGCTCCCCACACCCAGAAACAGGATCCCAATCAATGGTAGGCAGAGCCCCTCACTGACACCCCTCAACAGGAATATTGCCAAGTGGATGGATGACCATACATGTATACTGGGGGTCCCCACTGTGTCACGACCAGACAGAGGCACAGTGAAGAACCTCATAAATGGCCATAATTGAACATAGCAAGGGGTGGTGAAAGACACACACACTCTAGCTAGGCTTACTAATGGCCTAGGGTGTCTAGCCTACTATGAACCCATGAACCTATGAAGATACAAAACGTACAGGACACTAAGGATAATCACAAGGCTTACCCAACTGATGGTAGGAACCATGTTGGGCATCCACAGATATGCTCCGAATCACACAGATATTACAAACAACATACCAAACACACACACATATTGCTAACATACAACCTGACAGGTGCAGTGCAAACCCCCCCCCAGAGTGCAAAATACCTATCCCAGCAGATGTTCCCCTGACATTGCAGATGCTGAGGTAACAGCCATCATCTGCAAAGCAGAACACACAGCAGCAAAGGTATGTGATGGTGTCCTGTGCTGAGGCCAACATGGACCCCAAGAATAATGGAATGCCAAATCACACTACTGGCCAATGTCAGCCTTACCACAGGATATGTACCCAAAGAGCAGTGTACAACAACAGTGGTCCATCACAACAAAGGTGTTGCCTGAATGGATACTCCAAACTACCACCCCAGGATCCTGACAAGCTTGTTCTGCACAGCTATGGAAAGGATCAGTATGTACCGTAGACAGAAGGCTAATGTGGACCTACTGATACTGGACCCTACACACTGTGGCTGTTGTAACTGCAGAACCGGCCCCTAAACATGTCTGACCCATTTGAAGCAGTCATTAAGGTCATTGATGAGGGCTATGTGGTCCACACAGCGTAGCTGGACCGTGCACATGCTTCTAGACAATACCGTACATGTTCAGTATGGATATGTTCACCAGTTTAAATATACACCCCTATGTCAGTAGAGGGGTTGCAAAGCAGACCAAGGACAGAACTGACATGGTCAGACATGCCGCATCGATGTCAGACTACAAAGCGGATATGAGTGGCATCCCACAAGGCCTGGTCTTGGCCCCCCCACCCCCATTCTGTATACATGTCTCATAGGTATAGGCCAACATGGAAGGACTGTGACTGAGCATGTATGCAGAGGAGTACAAACAGCCCACCATATCCGACCCCCAGCTGACACAAGCAACCCACAAAAGGGCCACCTACAAAGAGACAACTGTAGCCATAGCCATGTCAGCAAGCTAGTTGCAGAACTGTGTATAGACAACCACCGTGGATATACAGTAAGTGCCCACAAATTACCACACAGGTGTTAACCCATGAGGTACCTAACATGTAATGTGAGACCTGGGTACAAAAGGTGATAAATATCCTGCACTGGACAAACATGTGGCTGTAGTGTTCACAGAAACATGTACCATATACCCACCCAAACATGAAGGCTGGCAGATGTAGATAAGGGGAACTCACTGTGGCTCTGCAGCCATCCTCCATCAGCATCACAACTGACTACAATAGCCCCTGTGGGATATACCGCAGCAGACACCTCCATCAACTGTAAAGTCCACAACAGTACCCCACCAGGGGTAGCAAAGAGCATGAACAGATGCCATGTGTTGCCTGAGTAAACAAACTGCAGCCCCACACACCGCCATCCTTCCCAGCTACAGGAAAGCTGTGCCTGATGTATGAAGCCATGTCCAACCTGGAATGAATGAACATGTTGCACCTTGTACAATCTGAATGGCATTGAGCTATGCACATGAGAGACCTGAACCCCAGCACTGACATACATAGGACAAGCTGTACAGAATGATCCATAACACAGAAGGCACCCCCACACTTCAGTAAACTCCTGGTACAGGTCAGCCAGAGAGCCACATATCGACACCCCTCAAGAGGCACCCTGATGAGTGTATGGGAGATGGTAGGCTACCCTGGGTATCACTGTTATGTCAGAGGTAGACGGAGGCACAGTATACCAACCATGACATATGTAATGGCAAACTCCAGTTACAATGTGTGTCGAAGGACAAACACACCCTGTGACTAGCATCAGAAATGGCCTACGGAACATCGCTAGTGTTTGCCAATGTCCACCCATGTTGTGGAATACACTAGCAATGTTGGACGAGCCTGGTGTAGGTAGTCCATATCTGAACATATTGCAACATGGTCATATGTGCACAACTGGCCCCTACACAGTCTGTTGTGCTCACTATGAAGATGTCAAGCAGTCATAGGACTAAAGCCCAGGATACTGTCCACCACAGTGAAAGTACCGAACCAGTACACTATACGGTACTACAGTGTTAGGTCATTATGAAAGTATGTTGAGAACTGTCTGCAAAGATCCCATGCAATTCCTGCAGGCACAGTATAATCCCTGTTGTGGCAGACATGAAGCAGTTGGCCAGTTAGTACACAACATGACACCCAACACACAATCATAAACGTGCGATATTGTCGAAGGTCACACACACACCCAAATATGTGGTGGACTTCAGAGTGCAACATATGGAAAGCTCACACTGGGCATGCTCGCACACTTTGATAAATGAGGCATATGTCAGACAACATGCCATGGAAAGGCTGAACTGGGCATGCTCACACACTTAGGCCATATCTCCATTTAGCAGTTGGCCACACATATCTGGTATTTGTACGTGTCAGTCCAGGAACCAACCACAACACAGCAATCAGCCCAGTGCACACAGTAAATGACCACAGAGACATAAGTGATATAGTGGATCACCGTCATATGCAAACATCTGCCACAGATACACAAGTTGGTCATAGGAACAGGGATTGCTATGGCAATAAAGACCTGCAAACAGGAGAACAGCACAACAAATATTGTGCATCCGACAATTGAACATATGGGTGTAGAGGTCAATACTAGGCTTCTTGCCCCAGGGAATGACAGCTCAGCCAGAGTGTGCTTGGCATCTGCATCCCCAGGATAGTAGGCTACTGTGCCACTGTAAAGTAGGTCACAGAAGGCAACATGTGAGGCTAGTGAGCTGTGCCTCTGTCAAGTAGGGGCACCATGGAGGTCTCAGGGATTGAATGTGCTAAGCCACAGCCATGTTGTCGGTGTGGGCTGTGAGAGGGTTGCTGAGGATCTCTGACAGTAGGTGTCCGTCAATAACAGACTGAGGGGAGCCCTATCTGCATTCTCTGGACGATTCCACTGTCAACACTGTGTTGTAATGAGTATGTGTGAATGAAGTGCTGTGCTGGAACTGTCCACAGATGTCCTCCCTCTGTGGGCTACAGCTCTGCAATGTATTAGGTCACTCTGTCTGTTGAACGGCGCATATATGGCTGGTGTACAGTTGACAGGTGTCTTGTTGTGGAGCAGTCATGGGTATATGTGGGATAGCATGACCAATGCAAACTGTACACATGCTCATAGGATGCAATTGTCAAGGATTATGCTGAGTGGCCAGTATAGTCCTCCAGCATGGGTCCTCTGAAGTCATCCACCCCAGTCTACACAAGTGTAGAGTCTGCTTGTGCTAAACACAGTTTGTGTGCAGTGACAACCTTGCCTGGGGGTGGAGATGAGATATGGATGTTCAGGGAAAGGTGGGTATGGTCAGATATCAACAATGGTGGTCTACCTCTGGTGTGGAACAGTGAGTACCCACGTTGCAGATGGACAGGTGCAATATGTATTCACCCATGTGGCTGTGGTGTGTGGTTCTGCCATAGCACATGGACCCACAAATTGTAGTGGCTGTAGGGTAAAGTGGTAGAGGCCAGAGTAGTTCTCACACACAATATGCCTGTACCTGATGTTAACAACTGGAATGGTGTATGTGAATACCTGCATATCCTGGCACTGTTCCCAGGGAAGCTAAGTGTGTGTCCTGGATGTGGGTGTGGTGTTCTGGACTGGTTGTGTTGTGTGTTATAGGTCCTGTGGTCCCAAAGCATGGTATAGAACATAACCTGCCAGTGCGATGTGCATATCTGACCCTGACGTAGGTGGCTGCAAATGCATATATATACTATCCCCCACCTGACAGGTAGTACTACATCTACATACCTCTGTAGAAATAAAGATGTCAGCACCCTAGAAATACTACAGGTGCAGAACAGATGCCCAGTAATTCGGATAGTGCGCTCTGCTAATGTGTCTCCCTCAAGTGTCATAATATAGTTAGGTAGGGGTTTGAATCCTGCAAATGCTCAGTGTGTGTGTGGGTGAGTGGGGTTTGTGTGTGTGAAAGGCTGTGAGAGGGAAATGTCCCTTTTGGCAACTGGGAAAACACACTACAGGATGCACATTCCCCTTACTAAATACTGATGATGTCAGCACCCTATAAGTACAGCAGGAGAAGGGAAGCCTCCCAGTAATGCGAATAGCGTGCTCTGCTAATGTGTCCATCTCGAGTGTCATAACATAGTTAGGTAGTGGTTTGAATCCTGCAAATGGCAAGTGTGTGTGTGAGGGAAATGTCCCTTTTGGCAACTGGGAGAACACACTACAGGATGCACACTCCCCTTTCTAAACACAGATGATGTCAGCACCCTATAAGTACAGCAGGAGAAGGGAAGCCTCCCAGTAATGTGAATAGCGCACTCTGCTAGTGCGTCTCTCCTGAGTATCATAATGTAGTTAGGTAGGAGTTTGAAACCTGTAAATGGCATGTGTGTGTGTTTGGATGTGGGGAGTTTGTGTGTGTGCATTTCTGTATGAAAAACATGTTAGTTTTGGCAATCAGGAGATCACACTACCTGATGCACATTACCCTTTCAAAATGCTGATGTTGTCAGCACCCTATAAGTACAGCCAGAGAAGAGGAACTATCTAGTAAACCGAATAGTGCGCTTTGCTAATGCGTCTCTCTCACGTGTCATGATTTAGTTAGGTAGGGGAATGAATCCTGCAAATGGCAAGTGTGCATGTGTGTGGGGGTAGTAGGGTGTGTGCAAATGCAAGTGTGAGAGAACAGATCCTTTTGGCAAATACTACAATACACCAGATGCTGCATACTCCCCCAGTAAACACAGGGGATGTCACCACACTATCAGCACAGCCAAACAGGGCTAGTTGGCTAGTAATGCCAATAGTGTGCTCTGCTACTGTGTCTATTACCATTGTCAGAGTACAGATAGGTATGTTTTGGTAACCCACAACTGTCACGTGTGGTTGTGTCTCACAGTATGACCTTGTGTGGGTGTTTGTACATAACAATGCATGCCATTGCCTAAACCCGCAATGGCATTGCACGCATGATGTATGTGTGTGACACATACACATAAATACCTGTGACCTGTAGTAGTTACCATGTCTGACACATGCCTCGAGTGGATAAATGGTATTTGCAATGTATACCAATATGACTGTGTCTTACTGTGCAGGGTCCGCACGTGGTATGTCTCTATGCAGTGTGGGTGTCTATGGTGAAAGACCTGCAGCAGGGGATACACATCTGGTCTGGGCCATATAGTGTACATGTAGTCGATGTACAGGTGCTGCATGTTCCCACCTGTTGTGGTAGTGGTAACATGTCATTCCACTGCAATTCAGTGACCACATGCTGTGAACCCTTCAACTAGTGTGTTGTAGCTACAGTAATGCTCACACACAATGTTTGGCTGGATGCAGTCCGGCCATATAAACACAGTTCTTGAGACTGTCATATTGCCAGTGTTGTTATGGAGGATAGGTGGTCTTCCTGTGTATGGGAGGGTTGTGTGTGCCAGGCTATGAACCAGATGGCAGTCAGACACACTGTTAGCTGCACATGAGTAGGCCCTGATGGTTTGTGCTGTGCCAACAACCTGGAGGTGTGTGTATCTGTGTTACCTTGGGATACCACCCCCCTATCCATGTGTGTTACATGTGTAGGGGACGGCAGGCATGGTATGGGGCATAACCTGTCAGTGATGGGTAACACCTGTGAGCCATGAATCATGAATCTGGTACTGCACAGACATTGCAGTTCACCGTGCTGAGGGCAGTGTCTGGTGCATGCATCTTCCGGTGTACACTGCTGTTGTTGTGTAGCAGCACTGTTAGTGTCCTAACCTGTGTGATACCCATGGAGGTGGCTATGTAAACCATGTCCTGCAGCATAAGGCAGTATGTGTGTACCAAGGAGCTTTGCCATTATACATCGGGCCATGGGTGTCACGTGCAAGATGACCCTTGCACATCATTGTGGCTTCCCTAGCATGTAAGCACACGTTGACAGCCAGTGGATACCCTATGAATGACAGTGGAGACTGAGCATAATGTAGACATACAACACCCTTCCCACATATAGTGGTAGAATACCTGGTGAGGGTATGTTGGCAACCAAAATCAGGCTCATACTGGCCTGTGCCACATGCTGAGAGATCCATTCTATGTTCCCTATCATGTAGTCCAGGGAGGTATGTCTCAGGCAGCCATACTGGCATGGTCAATGAGTGAGTCATATGTGTCCATGCCTCTGACTGACCTGTATGCATGTGTGCTGTGGTGGACCATAGTGCCCCTGAGGCATATCACTGTGATCTTCACCAGATACAGCCTGTTGAGCGGGACCCCAGTGCAGCACACAAGACAGGTGCCTGACACGTCTGTAGCAGGTGTGTTGTGTAGCCCTACAGGCTGTGAGTGTGTGGCACAGGGGATGTGCATGCCATGTGTGGCATGTGCTCTGTTCCGACGGAACATATGCCTGTGTGCCAGCTGCAGAGGTGTGTGATGCCCAGGCAGGCTGCTATTCTGAGTCCCCATGTATGCCCCAGTGTGTTCAGCATGCTGTCAGTGCGTGTCAATGTCTGACTTGTATTGTAGTCACTGTAATATATTTTATTTATTTATTTATTTATCCTACATTTGTTGACTGGGATAGTCCGACTGGATGCATGTCCATTTCCAGGGGAGGCCCGTGGAGACAAGCTACGAGGGTAGCAGATACAACATTACATAATACTAGCATTACATATTACAAACAGATTATTTACAGAGATTACATAAGTAAGCAAGTCAAACATGTTCCACAGGTTAATGTTAGTCCTGAGCACAAGTCAGGATTAAATTAAAATTACACAGTAAAGTGGTTCACAGATTTTACACATTCGAGTTAGCCAGGCTTGATACATTGACATAGCCAGTTAAGTGACAAATGTTGTTTGAGTCTACTGTTAAATTGACCTAAGGTGGACAGTAGGGTAATATCAGCTGGAAGTGAGTTCCAGGATCTGCTTACAGGGTTTGCAAAGAGAGAATCACCGGCTGTGTTATTAAACTTGCTAGTCTGAAGTAGTAATTTGTTAGAGGATCGAAGCGGTCTAGGATTGTTATAGGGGGTGATAATATTTGAAGTGCAGGAGTATTGTCTGGATTATAGAGGATTTTATAGGCCATAATCAATTGGTTATACTGTATTAGGCTGGGTATTGCAAGCCAACCAAGCTGATTTAGATTGATGCAATGATGTGTCCTAAAAGGCAGCCCAGTGGCAAACCTGGCAATGTGGTTGTAGCAAATTGAGTGTTTGTTAAGGACAGTCTTGTTCATATTTGAGAGTAGAGGGGATGCATACAGAAGGGTTGAAACAAGGTGTGAGCGAGCTATGGCGCCTTTAGCTGGAGGGGCTTGGAAGGCTTTAATTCTGTAAAGTGACCATAGTTTTCTGTTGATGGCTTTGATAATCTGGTTAACATGTAGGTCACATTTGAGATTATTGTCTATGATGACACCTAATAGTTTCAGAGATGGGTCAGGGGAGATTATTGTGCCATCAGTTGATGTTATGGTAATGGTGAAAGCGGTAGACCTACGTGTTGGTGAAATAACAGCAGTTTAGTTTATTTGGGATTTAGGATCAGACGATGTTCAGAAAGCCAGTTTTCTATTGTATTAAAGGTGGTCTGGGTAGCTGACCATAACTCTACTGGAGATGTGGCTGAGCAGATCAGAGTAGAGTCTTCAGCATATTGGATACAGCCGACTTTTGGGATGACAGTATAAAGGTCGTTAATGAAGATGGAGAACAGCAAGGGCCCAAGTATAGAGCCTTGTGGTACTCTGAGGGTGTTAGGTAGAAGGTTAGAGAGTTTGTTCTGCCAGAGGCCAGCCTGCTGTCGACCATGCAGGTAGGATTGAAACCATTGGAAGGCTCCAGTATCTAGACAGTGTTTGCAGGGTGTGGAGTACAAGTTGGTGATCAACCATATCGTATGCCTTGGAAAGATCCAAAAAGAGGGCTGAGGATATATAATTAGTGTTGCAAGTATGGTTTATGGTGTTAGTAAAGGCTAGGAGGCCTGAAGTAGTGCTGTGATGAGGAAGTAAGCCATGCTGAGTGTCTGCCATAATGCGATTTTGGATTAGGTGGTGCATGAATTGTCTATGACAAAAGTTTCCATAATCTTTGCAAGTGGAGAGAGTATAGCTATTGGCCTATAATTGGAGAATTCAGTAGAGCTGCCTCCTTTGTGAAGTGGGATTACATATGACATTTTCCAGATGGTGGGAAAGTTAGATTCTACCATGGTTCCTTTGATTACCTTTGAGACGGGGTAAGCAATAGCATCATCTGGTTTTGATAGGTACTCGGCAGGGAGTTGATCAGCAGAAAGTGTAGCGGGTTTCACTGTTTCAGTCAAGGTACGGAGAAGTGAAGTGGCGATGGGTTGGCAGCTGAACGCAAGTAGTTTTCTAGGGGTGCTACTTTCAGGACCAGGGGAGCTAGGAGGTAGATGGCTAGCTAGGGCCTGAAATGTCTCAGTAAAGAACTGGTCAAAACTATCAGGAACATCTTCAGGGGTATTATCAATAGTAGCAGCAGGGATTGGGGTTGACGTTTGTCCAGGATGCAGTATATATGACATGCCACCTGACAGGGTATGGCATTACTGGGTTCAGAGAGACCAGTCCCCAGATTGGCTGTGTGGTGGCATCCCACACATGTGTTGTACGTTCCTGGCCAAGGGTGATGGCTGACTGCATACATGTGGCAGCTGTGACATTGACACATGACTCACATAAACCACAACTGGACCATAGAGGCGATTCACAGGTTACCTTTGCACATGCTACCCTAGTAGTGTGATTGCCATGGTGAGTACCAACACATAGGGCCAATGGGGAACAACATACTGAAGGTGTTTATGTGTGGGTGTACCGCTACTGTTTCATAGCACTGACATATATGACTGCACACGTGGGTAAATGCCAGGTAAGACGTGTGCAATGTGTCACAGGCAACGTACATGCATACAGGACAGACAGTGACGTTCTGTTATGTGTAAAGTTCACATACGTATCGTACGCTATGCAGATGTCACTAGAAGTCTACAGAAGCACTGTAACTCTGCATTGCAGGTGTAAGCAGTGTTCCAGGGAACCCCAAGCGAACATGCATGCAAACAAAGCTACAGTAAACAGGGCTGGAAGTAGTGCATTATACAACAAAGAAGGGGTAACAATAACAGTAAGTAACAATGCAAATATGTAGGCACTATCAACATGTACCCAGGAATACACAGCGCAGATGCCCATGGTAGAACTGATATTATGTCATACTTATTTGTGATTTGGATTACATTGGTACTGCACACATATCTACATGAGCGAACATCCACATGGCATAGTCGTTGTGGGCAACTTGACACCATTACTGTACATGTCCACCATTGCATATCACTACTTGCGTTAGCTTTCCCCCTGTGCTACCCATGTATGCGACTATCTGTTGACAACCTTGCCACCGGCATGCAATTATGTGCAGCTGTTATACTTTGGTATGTACTATGGGTGCAGATAACAATTCAGGACATTCATACAGTTACTGCAGCAGGCATGCTGGGATAAACACACAGTCATAGCAGCACACTGTACTGTTACCAACATGATACTACTAATACACTTCTATGTAGTCACCCTGTGCATCAGCAACTTGTTTACCTGTTCCCGCAATCATGTTGGAGATTGCAGGAGGTGGCACAGTGTCATCATATGCACAGGGTGTGGATTAGGTATGCCTGAGTCAGCCACTGATACCATCAATTGACATGTGTGTGTATGTGTGTTGGTGAGGGGCAGCAGTACAGGGTGGGGCAGTGTTGGTGCAGTGTGTGCATGTATGTGGTCGCCCTAGGTGTTAACATTTCGCATGTGTGTATGCATGCACACAGTTCCACCTCATGGCTGCCATATACATGGGTTTGTGGACAGCCACAGACTGCACCTGGCAGGCCATACAGATCAGTGTCTGTGTGCACGGACACGGTACCTGTGCCTGGCAGGGGTGCTACGGACCGTATCCAGTACTAAGCCAGACTGGGTACTGTCATCAGAAGCGGGAGTGTGTTGACTGGACACAAGTCCCTGTTGGGACTGTCCAGAGCCATGTGCACGTGGTCTCCTGGGGCGTTCCGATGACAGCACCAACCCAGCATTGCTGGGGCTGCTGCTGGCACTATGGGGGCGTGTACGAGCCTGTTGTCATCCGCGCCGACTGCCAGCTGCTGCTGCTGCCGGCATACGGCCACGTCGACGTCGCAAACGCCCACCATTGCCCTGGCTCATGGACATCTGGTTGTGGAACTGCTGTAATATGTCCCCACAATGTCTGTCAATGACATCGGTGAAGTTACGGATAGCATCCGCAATGTCACGCATACTGTCTGTCATGGCTGTGCGACATGCTCTCAGCTCCCTCAGACCCTGTCTGGTGTACCTTTCCATACGTGACTGTGCCTGCATGACAGTCCGAAACATAGCTGAGGTTGACAGACCTCTTTGGGCTCGTCGGCCAGAGGCAGTACGCCCACGGATGCTCCCACGAGAACCCATGGGCAACTGTCTGTGTGGTACTATCGGAGGACCCTGCCCATGGCTGCTGTGTGGGGATGCATGTGCCATAGGTACCACATTACCCTGGTCTATGCCCACTGTATCCTCTCCATCACCTAGGGACAATGGTGACAAAGGATGTACAGGCAGGATGACTGTGCGCAATGATGGGGTTGACAGCTGTGTACTGTCAATTGGCTGACCAATGGCAGACCCTGACACACCTTCCTGTACCATTACACAAATATCATCATTACCAGTAGCCGTGGCACAGGATTCAGGTTCCCTGCTGCAGGTCACCAGAGCAGCCCCAGAACCTGTGGGAGGAAGACAGGAAACACAGTTTACAGTCTCCAGACATTGTTACCAGTGATGCACTTATACACACATGCACACATGGACACATGCACACATGGACACAGGCACACATGCACACATGGACACAGGCACACATGCAGACATGCATATGTGGACACATGCACACAGGCACACATGCACACATGCACACATGCACACAGGCACACATGCACACATGCACACATGCACACATGCACATGTGGACACATGCACACATGGACATATGCACACATGCACACATGGTCACATGCACACATGGGCACATGCACACATGCACACATGCACACATGGTCACATGCACACATGGGCACATGCACACATGCACACATGCACACGTGGTCACGTGTACACATGCACACATGCACATATGCACACGTGGACACAGGCACACATGCACACATGCACACATGCACACATGCACACATGGACACAGGCACACATGCACAGATGCACACGTGGACACAGGCACACCTGCACACATGCACACATGCACACATGGGCACAGGCACACCTGCACACATGCACACATGCACACCCCGCAGTATACACACAGAGCACTACTGAGTTACACTACTGTTACTAGCATTATCAGGACTATTATAGGTTATGTTAAACACACTCACCAGCATGGATGGCCTGCCTTGCTGTAACCCTGGAGGGACCTGCAGAAATGATGAGATTAATGTCAGTGGGCACAACTGTGCCATTGATATTGCATATGATACAGTGTACAGAACAGTCAAGTGTACATATGGCATATTACCTGCACGCTCCATGTCGTGCTGCTGTGTGGAACCAGCCTCCATCATAATGCAGGTGTACTGCTGTTGGTGTTCTGGGGCTGGAGCCACAACACTTAGGAGTAGCCCCTTCAGTCTGGTGAGGGGAGGATGTGTGGCCACCCCACCTCCTGTGGCGACCTGTTGCCTGTGGATATCTGATGCACGCTGACGGACACTTTGGATTAAATCACTGCAGTGATGTTGTACCTGCTCATATGTCCTGTTATGCGTGCCAATATCATTTACCCTACGGACAAGGTCTTGCCACAGTGCGGCCCTCTCCTGCTGATTCTGACTGGTGCGGGAAAACAGGATGTCATACTCCCGCACCAGGCTCTGGTGGATCTCCTCATCTTCTGCCACAGAATAGGCGGGGTTACGCTGTCGCACCATCTCCCTGGAAGAGAACACAAACAGGATATCAGCAGACCATGTCAGCAATATATGGCACACATACTATACATGATACTCATGTGTAGTGATATACTACTACTCCCATATGTTGCATGTGTGTGTGTCGTGGTGGATACACAGGTACATGGCCAGATATCAGTGCTCAGCCAACACCTGTGCAACAATACCTGCCACATTCCACACAACATAGTAACATGCCCCATCGGTCAGCACACACTGACAGGTGCAATGCACAACCTCACTCTGGGGGTTCATCCCAAGGTACTGTATGTGGGACACCGTCCACTACTGTGATGTGGACAGAAGTTACTCGGCCTGGATATACATATCCCACCACCACCACCAGCACAGTAGACTACTTTGATATGTATGTGATTAGACAGTTATTCACTTGCTGGGACTGAGATGGTATCCATGCAGCACACTGGGCCAGTGGAAGCCACAAGCCACACTGCTGACCCCCTTGCAAATGCTTACCATGGACATGCCACAGATTGCATGGAACTAGCACACATATTTCTAACCCAGACCCTATGCACAAAGGTTAGGCATCCTGTCCGGTGGACCCCAGACAGAGGCAGATTGTATAACAATAGCAGGAGGCTACTGCAGGACAGAGCACATTCACATTAAGGGAAGGCATCTGTGGTCAGCACTGGTACTACGCTACGGTCCATCATAATAATGGCCACGGCCTACTCTGGGAGGGAAATGGACACAAACACTATGGATGACCACAAGGCCTTCTTCAGTTATGTTACACATATGGACCACATGCCTCAGATATGCTCTGTGTTAATACACACCTACTTAACATTCACCAAACACACGGATATTGGCAACAATCTTGCAGACATGTTCGGTGCATGTATCCCCCCTCCTTCTCCCCCACCAGTTGAAATATTTATCACAGCTGGATGTAACCTCCCTATCATCTCACATGTCCAGGTGAGGGCCACCCTCAGCAGAGAAGAACACACAGCATCACTGTGACCTCGTGGTATCCCTGGATGTGTGCTACCGGCACTTCGAGAGGACATACAACTGCATATAACACTGATAATTTATCATGGCCGTACTACAGGATATGTACCTGGACAGTGGCATACAGCAACAGTGGTCCCACACCACTAAGGGGGCACCTCGACTGACCCTGGGAATTACCACATCATATGCATAACGGGCCTGGTCTGCTAAGCTATGGAATTATGCAGTATGGGATGCATATGCAGTGATATCGGGTACCTGCAGACACTTGTTCCCAGCCAGTGTGCCTTTGGGATGGGCTGATCCTGCCTTTTGAACCTGGCTGACCTTTTAAAGCAGTCACTACAGCCATTGCTGGGCCAACGCACAGACAACTGCTGCCAGGATCATGGCCTAAGACTGATTGACATGTAATGTATGGTCATCCCCTTTTGGTGGAACTACGTACACACAACATATCACATGGACATACCTATGGATACAGACCTATGGCACATTTGGAGGGTTCACAGTATGCACACTATTAACCTGCTACTTTGCATTACCTGTGTTTGTCTTCTGCTTGCTGCTGCTACTGTCAGTGCTGACAGCTTCGGGTGACAGAGTCACAGTGTATAATTTTTTTTTTTTTTTGCTCTCTCTCTCTCTCTCTCTCTCTCTCACACACTTCTCGCTCTCCCTCTGTCTGCTTACAGACAATGCAATGAATGTATTGCATGTGGGGAGTGTTAGCACTGGATGCTTTTGTAGGTATCTGCATAGGTCCATGTGATGGCCTCTGCACCAATTGTAAGCCAGCATTTGCTAATTGCATACAGCCAGTTGTGTACTGATTGCAGTTCTCACTGTGATTTCAGGTCAGTGCTATAAAAGGGTATGTGGGATAGGCATTGCCCTTTCAGATTGTGAGGGCAGGGACCATGCTGGTATGCTGTGGACAGTGTTCTGTGAGTGTAAAGGTTAGTATCTCTCTCATGATTCAGGCTGTGTTGTATATTCACATTTCTCCATTCCTCTCTCATGTTCCCTGTAGCAAGTGTGTATGCACAATGACTCCTACAACTATATATAGATATATATTTATATATATATATGTACATATACATACATTTATATATGTACTTTAACTGACCTTATTATCTACAAGCTACCAACTAGCATGGCTGTTTCTGTTCACACACTACTATTATGGAAATCCAGTAGTTTTGACAGTAATTTTAAATGACATGCTTTGTGTACTACACATCCTATATTCCCTTTACATTCATCCCTACTATTACATGTTATATTTATTTTAGCACAATGTTTTTGTATAAGAGTCATGGCTTAGTGGTAAGTCATACAGACTAGTGTTTTCAAGGTCCTGGGTTCGGGACTGACAGTGGGACTTTTATTTTGCTTTTGAACTGAGTACAGGACCTGT
Organism: Protopterus annectens; assembly: GCF_019279795.1. NCBI lineage: Eukaryota > Metazoa > Chordata > Ceratodontiformes > Protopteridae > Protopterus > Protopterus annectens. The sequence goes on along the minus strand of NC_056729.1, from coordinate 91,861,735 downwards.
TAATCAAAGTGACTAAGGCACTTTTAAGCAGTTGTAACCGGGTTAGCGCTGGTTTGCGCAGAGCTCACGCATGCGCACTGGCGGTTAGCTCCGTGCACACATGCGCACACCCGCTTACAACCGCTTAACGGTGCTTACTCTGGCGACACCAGCTATTTTCTTTGAAAGAAAAGAAAATGGGGAGACAGGAAAGTGGTGAAAAAGGGGTCACAAAGAGGGTAAGACAGTAGGGAAACAAGCTTGGGATGTGCAGGAGGGATGTAGGTAAGGCCCATAGCTGCCCATTTCTTCATCAGCAACAGCTGTGCATATGTATGTAATTTGGTGTGACATTTGAAACCTTCCACCCCTGAGAGAGGTGTCAGGACAACAATAATACTTGTTGTACAGCCAATTGTAATTGATAGGTTCCATGTCCAGCAGACATGTGTGTGGAATGGGCAGCTATGTATGGGGCGTAATTTTTGTGGGTACAGAGTGCCCTTTTTTTTTTTTTTTTTTTTTCAGGTGAGAGTGGTATGTCAGGTGAAGGAAGTCAGTACAGCTGGGGAGGTAGGTTGGGTAGGTAAACAGACAAGACAAACAAGATGCATACAGGGGCAGTGTATGACACGTGTTGGGGGGGTTACACAATTGACGGGGATGGAGGTTTGGATATCCAGAGCCCATGAGCCCACAGATGGCAACAGTGGAACTGATATCCCCACCCATAGGCAGTTGCCACTGTTCCTTCACTGCCCAGGACGGGGCTGTGCTGGGGGCTGTGTAGGCCGGGCAACAGGCATGCCCGTTAGTTGCACCACCCGTGCCTCGATCTGGCGTAGGGGCTTGAGAACAGAGTCCCGAATCTCCCTACGCACCACAGTCCGGACGCTACGGAGGGTGAGTGGTGGTTCTCCTCTGGCCACACTTGCAGAGGGGGGGCGAGCCCAATTCCCTGCACTTCCACCCACAGGTGGCACAGGGCCACCGGAGGAGGGTCCGGACTCGGCACTAGTGCCAGGTGCACTCGCCAGCTGTGGTGGGAGAGGTGGGTCCACTGGAACCCGCCTTCCCTGTCGTCCTATGTTTTGCATTATGTCATGACAGTTTGGGTTAGTGACATATAATACCATTCACAATTAGTTGTAACAGCATGCATTAGTATTCCCATTAACCAAACACCCAGATATTCACACCATTGAACAGCATGCATAACACATGCATAATTTGAACAGAAATACACAGTCCAATAACATGCAGGGTTAATTGATGGCAACAGGCCATCAGGTGTGGATGTATGAACAGGGCAGATGCATCAACGGACATGCAAATATATATGACCCAATAGGACAAACGTCCAGGGGTGTTAATTGTGATTGCACATACCATTTTCACGTGGAATGGGTTATATGTGGTTATAGAGTGGGGTAAAGAAAATAATATTAACACCTTCGAATAACAATACATATGCTGTACATTTCTAATAGCTACAGTTATATACACACTACTGTTCTAACTATAGTTTCCTATATGATAACTATTTCAACTTGGTGATAGGACTGTTACTGCAACATCAATATACATTTTATTGTTCTTCATACACATTCATATCTAGCTTTGTTCAGCTACATCATCCTGCTACATTTGCTTTATATAGCTGTAGACAAGTGTGGATGTTTGGTATATCAGACAATCATCCTATCTGCATATTGCAGACTGAGAGCAACATATCCAGATTTTGGGATACACATTCCAGATGCAGCAACACTTTGAACAGATTTCGCTGTTTGGTTTTGAATCTCACATGCATTTCATTCTGTCTTGACTGCAGTATACTTTATTCAAGGGTTATTACTACTGTATTGCTGGATTCATGACACTTTCTCACACTCTCTCACTTGCTTTCATTTTACTATTCAGGATGGTACTTACTTCTAGGCTTTATTGACATGTTTTACCTGTAGTTATTACAATCCTTTCCAGCAGTCTCACTTCTGTCATGTTTCAGTATTTCAACAGGGATATATTTCACACATGTGATTTCATCATCTTCTGCAGCTATACTTTTCAGCCTGCTGCAGGTTGTGTACTATTTTCTTACAGGTAGGGCATTTTTATTTCAGAATATATGTCAGACAGTTTCATTTTTCGGTTTAACTTACAGGCTGAAACACACTTTTGTAATCAAGCAATACTTGCAGACACTTTCACACTGTTACTTGTACATTTTATTCCTTACTGACTACACTGCACTCTTTTGCTGACTGTCATACTTTTATATTTCTTTACAGGTACTGGTAGTGGATTACTGACCTGCCTGGTGGCGCAACCGCACCAGCCTATCGCCATAGGCTCTGCGGTTCGCAGAACGGACACCTGCAGCTGTAATATAAATGAAGTAATATTGGAATACACATCTCCATAATATCAGCTAGTTTAATTTCTTACATACATAATTAAATGTAACTTACTCAGTAGTGGGGCGTTGGGTGTTTGCCGGACCTCCTGGATCCAAAGGTTCAGTTGGTCCTGCTTGCGTCTCTTCAGGTCCGCATGGTGATGATGGACCTGCTCACCAGTCCTTGGAATCCCTGTGGCACTGGTGAGATCATGAGCCAACCGGTCCCACGCCTCGGCCCTGTATGCTCCCCAGAGGACCTGGCCCTGCATGAGTTGGGCCTCATGATTATGGACTAGGAGCCAGACCATGTACCTGGACTCCTCAACACCCCACCTCTGTGCTCGAAAGCAACTACCCTCTCCTACTCCTGTCATTCTGCCTGCAGGTCAGTTCTACAATCGTTTATGCTGTGTATTCCAGCCTATGGGGCTTATATAGTCCGTTTTTCCCGCACATATCTGTGTTTGGCCATTTTGGAATTGTATCAACTTCAGTAAACCTGCATTGTCATGCTCCAGTTTGTATTCATTCCTATATATTAGCTATTATTGCATTTAAAGGTACTGCTGTCATGGCTTAGTGGTTCTGTACCTTGACTATGGTGTATAGTATCCTGGGTTCGAACCTGGCCACTGCTTTTTATTTTTCATGACTGTCTAGACATGCTGAGGAGTGTGTCTGTGTAAAGGCAGTTTTGATATGGCTTGCTCAACGTTGCCCGTCGGTTAGCTTGTTTGCGTGGTGCGCAGCTCCGCGCAAATGGGGTACGCTGGTTTAAGTCTCATTTGGCTATCAGCACGCATATTATGCTCAGCTCAGTTAGGGGCACATAGATTTAGCATGTTAAACCACTGCTCAGCTACGGGCACTCATTTTGCACCACTTAAACCACTGCTCATCTACGGGCAGATGCACTCACTCTGTTAAACTGTAGCTCAGCTATGGGCACATCTGGCATTTTTTATTCTTTTGTTACCTCACATTTCTTCAATATAAATGGGCTATTTCATTACATTTTACATAAATTGTGGTTTTATGTGTACATATTTGTCAGGGACTTGTTTCCTGCTTATTTTGCTAATAAAAAAATTGGTGTTGTGGGGGCTCGAACCATGAATGCCTGCTCTTCAGCCAACATCTCTACCGCTACGCTATTGCTTCCTGGCTTATTTTGCATATTTAGTTCTTATATGCTTTCACACTGACTGCTAACTGTAGCTGCGCTACGGGCACGCCCGCGCAAACGAGCGCACTCACGGTTAAACATTTTTACAATTTAAAAAAAATATATGACATGTTTATTTAGATGTTTTCTGTTCATAGTCTGTGGGGGAATGTGTTGTGTTCTGTTTATTCACATTTCCGTGGACTCTGTCGTGGGTGTTTACTTTGGGAACTTTTCCTCTTCTGGGGGTGTGTCCGCTTACAGGGCTCGGCCTACGGACACGCCCCCTACTGTCTTACACGGACCGTGTTGGCCTTAAGTGTGATTCAGCATGCTCTCATGAATATGCAGAGCATGCTGACATCACTCCGTTTAACTGCAGCCTCCGTGTATGAGTTATAACTCTTACACGGAGGCTTCGTGAATCCTGCCCATTATTTAAGCTGATAAGTGTGTTGTTAAAACAACTAAACCAAAGTAAAAAAAAAACTTTGCACTCTTTGCTGTCATTTTTATGCAGTTTGCTCCAACTACGTATCTTTTGGTACTATATAAAGATCTATAGACAAAATCTAATTATTTGCATATAAATATTTTAATGTGTACTGAAGGAAATGAAGTAATATAAAGCAGTTTATTTGGATTAACATTTAAATACTGTTCCAATATTTTAAATGCAGCAGCTGTACAGAGTAGTACATGATTTTCCCATTTATCTGAATTAGAAGGATCTAACCAATGAATTGCTACTTTAAACACTGATGCTATATCATATGTTTCAAAATCTGCAATATCTGGAAATTTTATGACTTTGTATTTCGGGTCTATATTAGATCACTGAACGCTTAAAAAAGCGAACGGTGATTAATCAACCCTATGTAAGTGAAAGCTTACAATCTCGAACTGTCAGAACAGCAATTTTTTTTCCTAGGGAAAAAATCGCTGTTCCAAAACTCATACACACAACACAAATACACCAAACAAACAGCAATCCACACACATACACCTAAAATCTGACATCTAACCCTACACTAAACTATATACACACCACTAACTATCCACTTACCTTAACCAAAACCTTGACCCTAAGGTCCGTCGCTATTGCACACTCACCTCACCCGCTCCCTAACCCTAACTCACCTAACCTGTCCTAACCCTCACGTCCACACAATCACGCACATACCTAACCCGCACCTTAGCCCTAACTCACCTAACTCGTCCTAACACTCACATCCACACAATCACACACTTACCTGAACCTAACCCGTAACTTTCCACCACAACACTGAAAATACCAAAGCAACAGAAACGGACAACCAAATTCTTTCCCTAGGAAAAAATTCAGGTTTCTGTTGCTTCGATATTTTAAGCTTTCGCTGCATAGGGTTCGATATTAGAACATTCGAAGGTTTGAAACCTCGATGTTCTAATATAGACCATGTATTTCTAGGGTCTTATATAATTTTAATAGTATTAATTTGATTTAGTTAGGAATATAAATTTCAATTTATTTTCTAAATGGGTTCTATGTTTACTGATCAAATGGTATGTTTATCAAATGGCTATTCATCTACAACATACCACTGATCATTAATTTCAAGGAATAGGCATATCAATGAAAACAATCTCACTAAACTGCTATAGTTGGCCCGCATGGGTCTATATCCCATAGTCGAAGTCTTATAACTTCAAACATGTAATGTTTGAACCATTATGTTCAAAGTTACAAAACTTCGACTATGGATAAAAAAAAAAAAAAAAAAAAAAAACAGAAAACAAAATAAGCAGGGGGGACAAGCCCCCAGCACCCCCACATGGGGGGCTGCCCCCCACATGCCCCGCTACTTAAATATACCACCTCTGAGATCGCACCCCATTGAACAAAATGGTAACCTCCACTTATGGAGATTTCCATTCAAGCACTCAAACTTTTACAAATTTGAACTTATGGTCTCAACCATATGAGGTTCAAACTTGTAAAAGTTTGACTGTGTGACAGGAACCCAGCCCGCACACACAAAACATCACCAGGTACGTATTAGAGGGCCATTCACTAAAGCCTGCTGATGGGGGGGGCTGCACCCCCACACCCCCACTAATTATATTTACCATCTCCAAGATTGCACTACAATGGGGAAAGGGAAAATATCATAATTTGCCCATGGAAACAAAACAGCACATAGTTCTTATTAAGGTCTCATTATGGTAGGGATAAGGAAATTTGCCCTTTCTTCATTGCAGTGTGATCTCAGAGTTGGTGTATATAATTAGCAGGGGGTGTGGGGGGCCTGCAGTGTTTGGTTTAACAGCCCTGCAATATGTATCTGGTGGTGTTTTGTGTGTGTATGGGCCAGCTATGGCAGTTTGATGAGATAATTTTCCTTGATTTGCTTGTTCATTGAAAGGCATGATCAATGGTATGTTGTCAATGAATAGCCATTCAACAAACATACCATTCGATCAGTAAACATAGACTCTTCTAAACACATTCAAAAATACAGTCAATGTATGTTTCTATTTTAGAATTAACATTACTTTAATGATAGTAAGCTAATTCAGTTTTAATACAACTTTGATTGTCTTGCTATATTCTTGTATTGTGCATTCACTGAGGGTTAATGAATAAGATATATTTTCTAGACCAATTGCATTTTTATTTATTTAATTTATTTATCCTTTGTTGACTGGGTTAGTCTCATCATGATCTAATTCTTGCTGATATTTCCTGTTAAGAATATTAACCATATCAGCAAATATATTTTCAAATTAAAAAAAAAATATTTTTGAACAAGGGGGGTATGTTAAATGAGATGAATATTTATGGGAAGATGGTGAAGTGTGGTAGTTGTAAACAGTGTTCACATATAACATGTAGAACAATTATTTGTAAATTAAATTAATATCAAATTTATTAAAAGGGGTTATTCAACAATTGGGATAATTTATATAGTGAAATATGATACGTGTCCCTTATTCTATATAGGAAAGACTGAGAGGGCATTAAGGAAAAGAATTTATGAGCACACCTATGATATAAAAATTAAAAGTAAATTTAGTGCTCTTTATAAACATTCTTATTCATGTCCTGACACTAAATGTTTTAGATTTGGTAGTATAGACAAATTACTATTAACTCAAGGGGTGGTGGCTGGAAAATAAGATGGAATATAAAGAACTTCTATGGCAACTTAAATTAAACTGCAGTGCACCACCCGGGTTGAAAGAAAATATTTCCATTAAACCAGTTTTGAAACCAAAAGCTGAGGTGTTGTTAAATAAAAAGTGTTGTAAAATATAAAGTGACACATTATTAAGTGATTTTATAAGAATTTTTTTTGAATTTTTAAATGAATGCTTGTTTTAATAGCATTATATTTTTTGGTGCTTTGAAATTGGATGAAAGTTCCTCAAAAGTAGTATGGCATGTTTTTAAATTGTGTAAATGGCAGTAAGTATGCCTTTAAATTTCAGAAGTCACATATTTTAATTTATTTTTTAAATGTAATTAATTAGACTTAATAAGAAATTGATTAATTGGCTTAGCATTTTACTCCTTGGTGTAATTCTGATTAAGTCACAAGCAGAGACAAAAGTGGTTAATTGATTTAATATATTCAGGGTGAAGGAATACAATGTTTTTGTTCTTCTTTCGGCTTTTCCCAGATAGGGGTTGCCACAGCAGAACTCTGGTCCGCTAATGATTGGCAGTAGAGTTTTACAGTGTCGAGGTGCCAGCTCGACGCCCAACCTTCAATAAAGGCACGCCCATTCACGCATGTCTTTCGAACACCACTTGACCATGGGGAGGACATGCAGACTCCACACAGAAGGCACACCAGCCGAGAATCGAACAGGGGAACCTCTTGCTGTGAGGCGACAATGCTACCGCTGCACCACTGCAGTGTGCTTATGATTTCTTTTAATACCAACTTTTTCTAATGGTATGCTTTATTCCTTGGTTACATTTTTTTAATAGCATACTTACATTTGACTGTGTCTTGATATTTTTACTTTTCTAAAATGTACAGCTGGCATAATTATTATTATTTTTTTAATTTCAGTTCTTAGACTATCCTATTATTTTAATTTATTTCTACATCACTTTGAAATCCTGCTATATAAGTACAATTTTAAAGTATCGTGCAGAATGTTTACATTAACCTTAGCATTATCATTTGTTGCAAAGCAGTGATTAATTTCATTGTCAAACCAATCTTTAAATTATTTTAATGTTATCCTATATAAAGGTATATTATTAGTAAGTGTTATTTTTAAATAGCAACCAATTTAAATATAGGTACATTATAATCATTAAAGATCAGGAAATTATTTGAAAATAATCCGTTTTGGATTATAAGGTATAACTGGTGAAAAATGAGTGTCCGGTTCCAAGGAAAGAGACAGAAAATACCAAAACTGTCGTTTATTAGTACATCAGGTTAAGCGCTTTCATCTATCCTCCATGGACTTCTTCAGAACACCATTTCTCAAACTAACAGCCTTTAAATAGTACTAATTAATTCAAATTATCCAATCCTGTGATACACCAATTTGATCTCATGAATATTAATTTCATGGATACTGATTAACTCATCACACAACAACCATTTAAAATCATGAAAATACATAGTAAAATAACTAAACAGTTATATAACTGTTTACGCATGATATAAAATTCATAATATTCAATAATAAAGTTACATAGAAAAAAAAAAATTAAAAAATGTTAAAAATACAACTATTAGTTGTGTCTCACAATAAACATACAAAAGTGTGGGAAACTTGTAGCTCGATGAATATAATCAACTTGGAACAACACCTACCCTACTATTAATATTACTTTTTTCTTACCCATTCTAGGCCCTTAACAGGGGCTTGGTGGGAATACACTCATTTAATCCGGGGTAAATGGCTGCATTTAATAATATTTGCCACTTCACTTCTCTTTCCCCCAATATACCTTTCATGTCACCTCCTCTAGGATTAATCTTTACACACTCTACAATTGCAAACTTGAAAGTGTTACAAGTCTCACTATCCCTAATGTGCATATATAGGGCGTTATTAGTATCTTTCTTTCTTATACAATAAAGATGGTCATATATTCGGTTTCTTAACCTCCTCTCAGTTTTTCCTACATAGAAACATGGACATTTTGTACAGATGGCTAGATAAATCACAAACTGGGTCTGACAGTTGCCCTTTTTAAACCTTACTGTTGTTTTATTAATTTTATCTATAGTGCGGGTGTGCTCCTCATATATGGCACAACACTGATTGCAGTGTCCACATTTGTTTGTACCTAAAGAATTTGTATCATTATTTCTATCGTTATTTTGGATTTTTCTTTTTAAATTCTTTCCAATTTTGTATACAAAAAGGGGTTCAGCTCCCAATTTATTATGCACCCCCTTATCACACCGCAAAATATTCCACTTAGCTTTGTGGGAAGGTTTAAAAACCTGTATTATGGATAGTCTATATAGACTTGAGGTAGAGGTAGTAAAGAGATTAGGGGAGATAGTAAATGATGAAGTAGTTGGATATATGTTGTATGAGTGAGAAGTTGGTGAACATAAGAGTGGGTCAGAGAGATTGGAGTGGTAAGAGAATAAGGAGTAGTGTAGAAGATATTAGAAAATAATACATGTTGGAATAAAATATGATCAGATAGAGTAGGTAGAGACAGTGGTATAGAGGAAGTGGTATTGACAAGATTGACAGATTAGTAAGGTGGTTGTGGCAATAGGCAGGAAGTGGAATTGTAATGGCTAGTGGGACAGGAAGGGAAGGGATAGTTAGGTATAAAGGTAATTGTAATGGGATGGGTGGGAATGGGGGTAGGGTAGGGGAATGAACAGAGCAGGGCTAGCACCCTGGTCAAGATGAAGTCATAGAAACAACCAGAAAAAGATAGTGAAAAACTAGCTTGAGAGACAAGGATATAAAGTCACCAGAAATAAAATAAAAAGAAATAAAATATGAGCAGAAGTAAACTTACAAAAGGATACTGGCCTCAAGCTACACAAGTAGATTTACTTGAAGCAAACCCAGTGCTGTATGGTTAAAATAAGCTACAATAGAAAAAATTAATATGCAAGAGTCTGAAGACAGTAAAATAGGGCAGGTGCACTAGAAAAGGCAGTTATGAGTGAGGCTAGAAATGAATTGAGGGAAGGGTAAAGTACAGAACAGGAAAATATACACGGAAACAGTATGAGGATAGTGGGTAACCAAAGAGAAAGTATAGGAGCTGCTGGCATCTGCTTTTGTAGCGACTACCAAAAAAAAAAAACACTGTAAATTCTTGTTGTGCTTATAAAGTCTAGCATTAATTAAAAGATTAGCTTATGTAGTAGTTATTTACTGGGACACATACTTCAGTGGTATTATTTTAATCTTAAAATGGTGCAGACCGATGGTTAGAGTTGCAGGGTCTCTGTTAAGGTCCTCAAACCTGTGTTGCCTGTACTGTGGCCAGGAGAAAAACACAGGGTAAAATCCACTAGGGCTATAAAAACAGAGAGGAGGGGGATTAGTTATGAGCAAGTAATTCAGGAAAAGAGTGAGAGACAAAATACCATGGGTAGAGAGAAAAAAAGTAATACAGGTAGGCAGAGGCAGTATACCTAGCATTAATTTCCATTGTACGAGTGTCTTACAAACATAGCTAGCTAAGAACACAGCAGTGTTTACACCTATGCATAAAGTAATGCAGAACAACAGTAGTTAACAACAGCACAGTGTAGACATACACAAGGCAATAATTCACAAAGCAGGAAAACAGAATTCAGGATACTGAGGACAAGAACAATTGGTACACTTTCAGGCAATAGTTCTTCCTTTTACTTTAGTACTACACTAAGAAATTACAGTGAAAATACTACAGATACATCTAAATGTAAAGTCTAGTAAATGCTTTTTGGCAGTCAATATAGCTGAACTTAATAAGGCCTTGCTATGTCTAGGCAATTCAGATTATGTATCCCAGCTCAAAATAATCATTTCCTTAGTTACAGTAGTTTGCTCCCCATATATTTCTGACAGAGTATTCTGTAGGAAATGTTCAATATCTGCTGGCTCATTACAACACCCCCCCAAAAAAACTTTTTCCCAGTTACCTCTTTGTTCCCCATCACACTTCCAACATTTGCTGTCTACCTGAGGAAAAATTCTTTGAAGTCTGCTTGGAGTATAAGAATACCTGTGCAAACACTCCCAAGCAAAAATCCTAAAGCTTCTGGACTCTCTTACATACTTTGGCGCCATATATACATCCTCCCATTGTTCACTTGTAAATTGGTTTTCCAGTCACATTCCCAAACTTTTCCAACCTCTTCCAATTGATTCTTTTAGTTATCATGCAATATTTATATGCACTACTATAAATAATATATTTTTATCTTAATAGTAGCCATTGCAAACACACTACATCAGAACTCTGATCTTCACATAAATATATTTGTCTTCCATGATTTGGTTTTATATGGTATAGATGGTTTATGGTTTATATGGTATAGATGGTATAGATAAATATATATTTAAATGGCAGCAGAGTGCTGCCCCCCTGACATCTCAGATGCTCAGGTAAGAGCTGCCCACTCCAAAGCAAAAAACACAGCATCAATGGGACCAGACGGTGTCCCGGGCTGCGTCCTACATGAACTCCAAGAAGAGCTAAACCCAAACATAAAACTACTGTTCAATCTCAGCCTTACTACAGGATATGTACCCAAAGAGTGGCGTACAGCAACAGTGGTCCCTCTCCACAAAGGTGGTGCCTCAACGGATCCTGGAAACTATCGCCCCATAAGCCTGACTAGCTTGGTCTGCAAAGCTATGGAAAGGACCATCATGGACCTCATAAATAAAGATATTGGGGACCTACAGACACTGGATCCTACCCAGTTCGGCTTTGTTAAGGGTCTCTTAAACCTGGTTGATTTCTTTGAAACAGTCACCAAGGCCATTGACGAGGGGAAGGTGGTCCACACACCCTACCTGGACCTCGCAAAAGCCTTCGATACAATACCCCACTCGGGCATTATAGATAAGCTCACCAGCTTAAATATAAACCCCTGTGTCACTAGATGGGTTGCAAACTGGCTCAAGGACAGAACCCACATGGTTAGAATTGCTGGAGCCATGTCAGACTCCAAACCAGTTACAAGTGGCATCCCACAAGGCTCAGTCCTGGGACCTCTCTTGTTCGGTATATATTTCTTGAAGGTACAGGCCAACACGGAAGGACTGTGGCTGACCAAGTTCGCAGATGACTGCAAACTGGGCACCGTAATCGACTCTCCAGCCAACACAAGCATCCTCCAAAAGGGCCTCATAGAAACAGACAACTGGTGCCAGAGCCATGGCCTCAAGCTAAATGCCAAAAAGTGTATAGTCATCCCCTTTGGCAAAAACAAAGTGCCCACAAATTACCACATAGGTGGTAATCCATTAAGTACAGAAGAAGTAATTAGGGACCTGGGGACCCAAGTTGATAGCAATCTCTCATTTGACAACCACGTAGCCAAAGTGGTTAGAAAAACATTTTATATAGCCCACCTAATCATGAAGGGATTCACATCTAGATCAGGGGAGGTCATTGTGCCTCTTTACTCATCCCTCATCAGGCCCATAATTGAGTACAATGCCCCTTTTGGGATGTACCTTACCAGACACCTGCAGCAACTGGAAAGACCCCAAAAGTACCTCACCAAGAGGATCAAAGGGCTCAAACAGATGCCATATGCTGCCCAGTTAAAGAAACTCCAGCTCTACTCAGTGGCATACCACCTGCTCAGAGGCGATCTGTGCCTGACGTATAAAGCCATGTCCAACCCGGAATTAATGGACATGCTGCACCTCAGAAAATCCAAATCCCATTGAGCTACGCACTCGAGAGACTTGAACCTCAGCACTGAAATAAATAGGACATGCTGGAGGGACAGATTCATAACCCAGAGGCTCCCTTCACTCTGGAATAAAATCCCAGTCCAGGTTAGGCAGAGTCCCTCATTGACTCTCTTCAAGAGGAATATTGATGAGTGGATGGGAGATTGTAGGTTTACCCCAGGTATCACTTCTGTGTCACTGTTAGACAGAGGCACAGTATACTAACCTCGAAAAAGGGCATAGCAAAATTAATTTAAAATGGATGGTGAAAGCCAAACCCACTCTGGCTAGGTTTATAAATGCCCTAGGGCAGATAGCCTAGTATGAACCTATGAACCTATATGAAGGAAGTACTAAAACATTATATTATTTAAGGTATAATCTATTGAAACCTTATTCTAATAAATGTATTTCCTTGACAAAAAGTAAATATCACATCTATACTCCTGGAAATATAAATAATAATCTCTTTTCTGGCCACTATTAATTCTAATAATGGTTATGGTAATACAGTTAAGTGATATTGTGTTTAAAAACAAAGTTAAAACTAATACATTAAATAACCATCTCAGTTTTGTTAGAGGAATAAAGCTCCAGTTATGCCCAGGTGACACAAGTTTAAAGAGTGGGCATGGCATCTGTTGGAGCTAGTGTGATGAGAATGGGCTTGCCTATCTTCAGGGTGAGGGGTGGACCAGGACTATGCAATTCTATAGTCCTTCAGAGGAAGGGCATTATTACAAGAACACCCAGGCCTGCACAACTGACAACCAAGCAATGAATGAGGTAGTCCTTATTGTAGATGCACAGGAGTATGCCCTTGCAAATGGAGGCCATAGCTGTTCTTATGATGATTTGGATTGCTTGTCCTTTGCCCAAGGAAGGTGTTAGGACCAATGGTAGAAAATGCCCTCATTGTGGGATGTCAACAACTGCACAAACCACTGATGAGTCTGCTTGTATGACATTTCCCCTGGACAGCTCATACCCTCGCTCAGGAAATACTCAGGATGGGGGAGGGAGTGAATGCACCTGGCTGGTAGAGAGGGGCTTCATGGTCAGCAGACATGTTGGGGAAAAAAGATATAAAATTATTAACCCGGAATATAATTCATCCATACTAAACTTTACTTGAAATGGATAAATTACTTCATTAGAACTGTCCTGTCCATTGAAACTATTGATTCTAAATAATGAATTTTAATAGTTTTTTGGAAACCCAGTTAAAACTATGAAAAAATTAATTCATTAGAACTATCCTGTCCATTGAAACTCTTTTTTCGTCTTTTCCCGGTTAGGGGTCGCCACAGTGGATCACCGGTCTGCTAATGATTGGCAGTGGATTTTTATGGTGTCGAGTTGAAAACCCTTCAAAGCAGGAACACCCACACATGCACCTACCTGCACGTCTTTAACATTCACTCAACTGCGGGGAGGACAAGTAGATTCCGGACAGAAGGCACTCTAGCCGAGAACCGAACAGGAGAACCTCTTGCTGTGAGGTGACAACACTAAGCGCTGCACCACCGTGGCCATCCTGTCCATTGAAACTATTGATTCTAAATAATGAATTTTAAGTCTTTTGGAAACCCAGTTAAAACTATGAAAAAAAATTTTAAGTACAACATAAACATAGATTCTACAGATTTCTTATCTGACTAATTAAGCTATCCTTCTAATCAATTTCAAATATCCTATACATCACAATGTAACTTCAAAAGTTTTAAAATCTCTATAAATATTATAAAATGGAAATTAAACCTATTCAAATTTGTTCTTCCAGAAATAAAAGTTTCATATTTACTATTGGTGATCCACTTTATTGAAGTAAAGCTCTGCCTCCAGCAGACGCTCGATAATATTGTCAACAGTATATAGATGTATACACAATTTGCAGTTCAGCTACATGTTATTCATTCATTCTCAACCTTTATCTGAAAATTATTTATACAGAAGCACATATGTAAATAATGTTTCAGACTTTATCTCAATTATTATTAATTTTAGTACGTCTGAACAAACTTTAATTGAGTGTGCATGTGTGTGTGTGTGTGTGTGTGTGTGTGTGTGTGTGTGTCTGCGTGTGTGTGCGTGTGTGTGTGCGTGTGTGTTTTCATGGCAGAGAGGCGTACAGTGGTGCCAACAATATGTGGAAGTACTGGAGTGAGTCTGGCTCCTGTCATAATAAATATAATACATCATAAGTTCACTGACACTTGAAGTAAAATGTTTCTTATTTTTATATCTGCTTTTCAAGTTTATAAAACATGAAGATATTTGTACTTTGTGTAATCTACAACCACCCTGAGTACCCATGAATGACAGGACATCCTTCAGGCATAAACAAGTAGACCAGGGTAGATGGAAGCAAATAAAGAGTTGTGAAAGTAGCAGAGAATGAAATGAAGGGCTGTAAGTAAATAATAAGCATTATCTACAGGAGCTGGCTTCCTGTGGGTAAATGTTTTAGCAGTTGTATTTGGAATGCCCTGGCAGTATTGCACAGCTTCTTTTTAACAGCCAAAGTTGTGCAACAACAGTGCGGATCACAAGTGGCAGTAATCTTGCACAAAAGTGAATCTGGAAGGACCAAGGTAACTACAATTTATTATTGTCATTTCAGTTTCAGAGCTGGTGGAGTTACTGAATGTTAATTTATTTGTTATTGGTTCCGATCATTGTTTTATGATAACATTTCCAAATGGCAGTGTTCTAGTTATAGGTTCATAGGTTCATAGGTATATACTAGGTTAATGGCCCTGGAGCCTTTATAAGCCTAACCCATAGGATTACCCTGGCATTGTGCCACCCGACCTTAGTTTCCAGTGCCTCTGTTAAGTACAGCCACTGGAGTGATCCCCGGGGTGAATTTTCTATTTCCCACCCACTCATCAAGATTTCTCTTGAAGAGGGCCAGTGAGGTGCTGTGTTTGACATGTATGGGAAGTCTATTCCATAGTATGGGCACTCTCTGGGTTATGAATCTGTCTCTCCAGCACATTCTGTTGATTGTGGTAATGAGGTTGAGGTATCTGGAGCATGTGGTGCGGAGGGATTGGGATTTCTTTAGATGTAGCATTTTTAACAGAGCTGGGTGAGACATGGCACTGTAAGTCAAGCAGAGATCTCCTCTAAGTAGGTGATATGAGACAGAGAATAGTTGGAGTTGTTTGAGTCTGTCCATATAGGACAAGTGTTTAAGGCCTAGGATCCTCTTTATGAGATACTTTTGTGGCCTCTCCAGTTGTTGCAGGTGTCTAATGAGGTACATGCCAAATGGAGCATTGTACTCGATGATGGGCCTAATGTGGGAAGAGTAGAGGGAGACAATTACCTCTTTCTTCCTGGATGGAAAACCCTTAGTAATGAGATGTGCCACATAGAAGAACTTTCTGACCACAGTGGCAGTCTGGCGGTCAAAAGAGAGGTTGCTGTCAACCTGTGTTCTCAGATCTCATATAATGCCTTCTGTGTTCAGTGGACTACCATCGATGTGGTAGTTCATGGGAATTGGGTTTTTCCCAAAGGGGATGATGACACATTTTTTGGCATTGCGCTTAAGGCCATGGTTCTGACACTAGTCGGTCTCAGTGAGGCCTTTCTGTAGGATGTCAGCATCACTTGGGGAGTTAATAATGGCTCCCAACTTGCAATTGTCTGCAAACTTTGTCAGCCAGTGTCCCTTCGTGTTGGACTGGACTTCTGAGAAGTAGATACCAAACAGGAGAGGACCCTGGACTGATCTCTGTGGGACTCCACTTGTGACTGGTCAGCAGTCTGACTTGGAATCAGCTACTTTCACACTGTGAGTTCTATCTGTGAACCAGTTTACAACCCACCTAGTGATATAGGAGTTGATGCCAAGCTTAATGAGTTTTTCTATGATTCCTGTGTGGGGAATGGTATCAATGGCCTTGGCCAGATCAAGATAGTCTGCATGAACCACCTTGTCTTCATCCACAGCTCTGGTGACTAACTCAAAGAAGTCAACCAAGTTGAGCAGGCATGATCCACCCTTCACAAAACCAAACTGTGTGGGATCCAGAGTTTACAGATTCCCTATATCCTTGTTAATTAGGTCCATGATGATGCATTCCATAGCTTTGCATCTCAGACTTGTCAGGCTAATGGGGTGATAGTTCCCAGGGTCTGCAGTTGTTCCTCCTTTGTGGAGAGGGATTCGGTAGGGACAAAGCCTGAGGTGAAGCTGTGATTGAACAGGGCACACAGGTGAGGTGCCAGTTCACTCTGTAGTTCATGTAGAACACAGCCAGTGATATTGTCAGGTCCCATAGAAGCTGTATTCTTGGCCTTGGACAGTGCTGTTTTAACCTGTGCAGCAGTAATACTGGGTGCCTGGCAATCTACTGGTATTGTGATTGGTCCTTTGGGGGAGAGAGAGGGGTAAAGTTGGCACTGAATCCGTTGGCCAGTGTTTTGGCAATATCTATTGGCTCGGTATAGAAGGTACCATTGTGCAGTAGCTCAGAGCAAATCTGGGTATTGCCGTGGAGGTTCTTTACATAACTGTAGAAGGCCTTGTGGTTGTCTTTACTATCTGCTGCAATTCTGTTTTCATAGCTATCTTTAGAGGATTTGATGAGGGATCTCAACTTTTTGTTGAAGGCTGATATGGGAGTTTTTCCAGTCTTGGGACTTCACCTTATTCTGCATCAGTTTCCTCCTTCTGTTGTAGAGTTTGTTTATTGCAGGGGACCACCAGACTGGCTTCCTTTTTATGGAGGACGGCATCTTGGTTCTATTGGGTATGGCAAGATCCATGCATTGTGTACGTGTTTGTACAGTGCATTGCTGTATGATTCAGCGGTCATGCAACTATTCTCCATTTGCATGGGTGCTGTGAAGTTAGCCACCTCTGTTCTTAGGAGCCCAAAGTTAGCTTTGGAGAAGTTTTTCATGGTGGTTACCTTTGAGGGGGTGGGAGGGATGTGGATTTCCAAGGTGATTAGTTTGTGGTTGGATCTGACCAGGGAGGAGTTGAATATTGGTCAATACTTGGACAGAATTGACAGGCTATGCCTTCTTCCATTGATGTAGTTGGCTCTTTACATGTAAATGAGCATATGTTCTGTTATCTGCTGTTAATCTTTAAGTCATGTTTATAATTTCTTTTGTCAGTCTCTTTCAGCAAATATATACTTAAGTTGTTCTTTACTGGTTCAGATTTTTATCTTTCTTGTCATTTAAACTAGATTTGGCTAGAATTTCATTTTACTTATATAATACATATGTTTAGAACTGTCCATACAGATATTTGCAATTTAGATTTTGTGTTTCTTTCAAACTTGCATATGAGGTGCACACCCCATGTTGTTTTATATGCTGTGATATGCAGTGCATGGTAGAACCCCATATTATTTTATATTATGTTTTACACTGTCACAGTTATGATCATTTCTATATCTAATTTCCAATCTCCATTTTGAATTACAAGATGTTTATTAAGTACAATTTACTCATCCATCTATGGTTAAGAGCTAAAGCTGACTCCTATAGTAAGCCCATAAACATCTGTTGCCTTTCAGAGTTTGTTAGGTAAGTACAGAAAAATCTAGATTGGTAGACCTTTCTTTCACATCATATATATCACACTAAGGGACAATTTTTGATTTGGCAAGCTGCCTACTTCATGTCTTTCTAAGGTGGGAGAAAACTGGAGTACCTGGAGTAAACCCATACAAATACAGGTAGGGCATGCAGAATCCATGTATAAAGCACCCCAGATGAGACTCAAACCAGAGAATATCTTGCTGTGAGGTGACCCTGCTACTTACTGTAATACCCATTAAGGACCATACAGATTATTAAAAGGTCACCTGTATTATTTATACTTTGTTGACTGGGTCAGTTCCAGTAGGTTAGTAATTTGTTTACTGGAAAGACCCAAGGTGGTATTTATACTACTAGTGGAAATTTGGCAGTGCATCTGCACACTTCCCCCTACTCTTTTCAATAGATGACATGGGATCTTGTTATATCCACCTGAGTTACCCCCAACTCAAGCAGATGGGACTTCAGTTTTACATATCATCCAATGGATGACATACTCAGGAGTGCGGCAGCCCCCTTACGGTACACTGCAGTGTCACCAATGCCTCTTATTTGTGTGGGAATGGAATCCACAGCCTTCTGCACCAAAGTCAAGAGTGTTACTTGTTATGCCACTGGTACTGACAATAAAAGTAAAAATAACCAAATTGTTGTTAATTCTAGATAATCAGTGTCCTGGTCAATCTTTTTTAATGGAGAGCATGATTTTATTATCAAAAGGTTAAATCACTGTTGAGACAAGATATACAGAAGCTGACGGACATACATTATGTAGACGTTTTCCCTCACTATGCACTGTTTAGGTTTCCTTTAAATGTTATAATTTTGTCATCTCTAAACTTTCTTTTAAGAAATTTTAATCTGTTTAATTTCTATATTTATGGAAGTATGTTCCATTACATGAACTTGACAACTAAATTATGTGTGTTGAGTCCAGTAACAAAAGCTGTGGTCTAAAGACTTCTTTTAGCTTTCTTATTTTACTTCTGTTCAATAGATAATAAACATTATGTATTCTGCAAATAGCTTTCCCATTATTTGCAGTTCATTTATCACTTTTCCTAGAACTAGCTCCTTGAAAAGAAAGTTGAAGGAGTAGACTACTTTGTCAACAGTCAGTTTGTTGATACTTGTAATTACAAATGGTGGTGTACTTCTATAATGCCAAGCTATTGAAATACCAAAATAGTTTAAAATATGTTTTGAACTTATTACAATATTGGTATCAGAGGATACAACAGTAGCAGCTTTGCAGTATTTAAAGGGGGAAGAGATTGTCTTTGTATACCTTTAATCACATCTTAATTTAATTTAATTTAATTTACACAATTTAATTTCATCACAATGCCGAAGATTAAGACAGTGCTTTCTTCTTATGCCCAGTTTCCAATTTTTATATCAGATGCATATGACTTTACAAAAAGACATCATTTTTAACTTGCTATACAGCTTCAGATTTATTTGCAAAGGCAATGACTGAGTTGTGGTTAATTTTTGATAATCAGCACACTAGTCAATTCTTTTTAATGGATGGCATGATTTTTATGTTGAGGTATTTGCTTCTGCATGAATGTTTTGCAGTGTTTCTGAAACAGATTTTTGGTTATTTGTTTTATGATGAATAGGGAAGGGGGACAACTGTATTTACTGCAGAAGACTGTGTTACTTTCTGATAACAAACCAGTTCCAGCTGTTTGCATGACTGAAATTTCTGTAATCTGTAACATATTTTCTCCACATCTCTACTTCCTTAACACAAAGCTCACTGCAACTGTACCTTACAGCAGCGCATCTGAACTTCACTCACCTGTCTGGACTAACTGGGGCAGAATATGATTATGTGGTCATGCTATGGAAATAATCTAATTTGTTGAAAGCCACCTGGCTCTGAAAAAAGTCACCAACATTCCAGCCTGGTTCAGATTCCATTCATGTATTTATTTGTTTATTTATTTATGTATTAATTTATGCAGCTATCAGTTGGAAATGTGGAAAAAGTCACGTGTCATAACAAATGCTACAATTATATAATTTAGTTGGTTGCATCCTCATAACTTTATCCATATTCTGACTACTTCATCCCTGGATCCTAATTTAATTTATTTCTTAAATGGGAAGTAAACTGAGCTTTCTCCTATACCCTTTCTAGCCACAACCCAGGCATTAAGGGCAAGGGAAAATGGATTGCCTGTATCTATAGCTATATCTATATCTGTATCTATATCTATATCTATATCTACATCTATATATTTGTATCTTTTTGTTTGTATCTGTATCTATATCTATTTTTGGCTGTATCTAATTTATCTGTCTACACCAGACAAGTCTTACACAGAAAGACTGAAAGCCCTGTCACTGTATTTTGGCTCCTACAGGTTGCTAAGGACAACCTGTGCCTGGCTTACAGGGCAGTCTCTGACTTGGCCCTGATGGAAATGCTACACATTTATAAATAAAACTGCACTAGGGACACTCACTCCAGGTATCTTATCCTAGACCATGGTATGAACAGATCATGCTGGAGAGATAGACACATCTCTCAGAGACTACTACTACTCTGAAAAAAGCTTCCAGTTAATGTAAAACAGAGCACCTCCTTGATCCTCTTCAAATGCAACTTTGATCAATGGATGAATGATCGCAAATTTACTCCCAGGTTGGTGGCCATGTCCCTCCTGGACAGAGGAAGTTGTTATTAACTGGCACAGACCCTTTCCTCTATGAACTTCACTCACCTAACCACCTATAACTGGGGCAACTCGGGATAAATATGGCTAGGCTTGTAAGAAATCTAGGGCCATCAGCCTAGTAAACGTCTATGAACCTACCTATCTATCTATCTATCTATCTATCTATCTATCTATCTATCTATCTATCTATCTATCTATCTGTCTTCCTAAGTATATGACTGTAGAATGAAATTTTAAATTGAACCTCTTTTCAGCATCAAAGCTACACACAATGAACTTTAACAAAAAACTAACATAACAGTGCTTTTGTGTGTGTGTATGTGTGTGGGGGGGGTCACCACTTACTGTGAGATCACAAAATATTGGCATTAAGGAAAAACATCCTTACTTAAATATATCAACTCCAAGATCGCACTACATTGCGGAAATGGGAAATCTTCCCTTTCTCCACTGTATGGAATTTCCATTCAGTCCGATCGAACATTTCCAAGTTCTAACATATGGTCTCCGCCATATGTGGTTCGAACTTGTAAACGTTCAATCTACTAAAGGGTACCCATATATATATATATATATATATATATATATATATATATATATATGTATATATATATGTATATATATGTATATGTATATATATATATATATATATATATATATATATATATATATATATATATATATATATATATATATATATATATATATATATATATATATATATATATATATAAAAACATATTCATTTGATTGAAAACTCAAAACATTGAAAAGCTCAAAATGTTGAAACTCAAAATATTGAAAATGGGAATTTGTCATTTGCCTACTGTTGTGGGTGTGCCGAGGTTTTTGCTACCTGAATTAAATAGATTAACAATATTTTGAATTTCCAGATTTTGGGCTTTTCAGTGTTTTGTATGTATGGAGACAGAGAGGAAAAGAGATAGAGAGAGAGAGAGAGAAGAGAGGTAAATATAAATATATATATGCAGACGAGTAGCCCATCAAATAGCAAGTTTGCATAACCAGATAAAACACAGGCAGATGCAAGCAGAGCATGAAACTCCATATAGAGAGTGACAGGATGTCTAGATCTTGAAGGAGATGCTTTGTGTTACTAACAACCAGTGATGTAGCTTATCATGTAATTAGCACAGATAAACAACTAATTAATCAAAGACAAATGCAGCATTCCTCCACCATCACTGAGTAGTTCACCAAAACTAACCTGTAAATAAGCACAGGAAACACACACACACACACACACACACACACACACACACACACACACACACACACACACACACACACACACACACACACACACACACACACACACACAAACACACACACACACATAAAAAACTTGTCAGAACACAATAAGTGAATCATAATTTCCAAAACTAAAAGATTCATCTTTTTGACAAATTCTCTACACAAGCGTAAATGAAAGGTGTATTTACACAGGGACAAACCAACTTGCTCCCTTTCATGGGTGGGGTCTGGTCCACCCACACCCTTCCTGTTTAAATATTAGGGTATTAATCTTCCCCTATATTGTGCAATGTGTGAATTGCAATATTTAAGTAGTAGGGTACGATGGTCCTCTCACTGGAGTGCAGGTTGCTTGCTCCCTTGCAGTCATAGTTATAATTGTGTACTTGTGTGAAATTTTGCAAAATGCTGATTTGGCCAGTTTGTTTTAGAGAACTTAATATTTACTAGTCTTACAACTCAAAGGATATCATGCGTCTTGTCGAAAATCTTTGCATAGTATATCTCCCACAGTTAACACACATAAATTACCATTAAAAGTCTGATACTGAAAAAGCAAAATATGCATAAAATGGAAAGTGAGGATGAGATCCTCTATCCAGGTTGTGAACCAGCTCCTCTGTGTTCTGCAGAACTCACTCACTGAGCTGACACATATGTGAATAATGTGTCTGTCAGCTGGTGATCATTGTACCCCCCCCACCAAAAAAAACCTATGTATATCATTCATTCTCATAGTTCACTAAGAGGGGTATTCAGGAGGCAGTAGTTAGGAGAGAGAGGAACACCCAGAAGGGTAACAGTGTATGTGCTCTACATTTGCGTAGTATTGGGGGTACTCAATGTAAGCTCCACATGCCAATATGAATGAGTTAAATTTGTCAGGAGAATTCTTTTTATTTTCAGTATGAGTGACTGTGTGATTATTGCTGTGGGTGTTTCATGGGGCATCTCAATGCATAAATTATTGTGTTAAATTTGCCAACAGATATAGTTTGATTCAGATATCAGTGCTTGAATGATTAGAGTACTGTTAGCAGCTTTGGTCACATTATAAATCTATATTTGGGATGCACAACAGGGCAGCCCTGTATATACCCCCCTTATAACTATTACAGAAGATGCCTTGGGGTTATGCTTTCTGCTGATGACATCTAGCAGGGCAGCACTCCTGCACCTTTCTCATTACTAGCACAGAAGTTGGTGTGGTGATTATTTACATAGGCTGAGAATACATCTCATGGCATTAATGAATAGTGTATGGGGTTATATGGGTAGGCCAAGGATACAGAGCAGAACAGCAATATGCTCCTTCCTCATGGAAAATGCAGAAGATGCTGGGGAGGGGTAATGCATTTTGGGTAAGGGTATGCACTATTCATGTTTCTTCTGAGTAATGCAGGAGTTGCTTTTGGATTACATATGTAGATTAAGGGTCCACAATATGGCAATACATTGTGCATTCCTCATGAATAGTGTAGGAGGAGTACTGGATATTGTACATGTAAGCTGAGAAACAAAACAGGGCAGTCATGAATAGATTATAAGGTACTGCATAGGGGGTTATATGGATAGGCCAAGGGTACAGAGCAGGGCAGCACTATGCACCTTCTCATGAACAGTGCATAATCTGCTCTAAGGACTATACATGTAGGCTGTGAAGACACAGCAGGGCAGTCATGAATAATGTATAAAGTGCTGTATGGTTATATGCGTGTATGCTAAGAGCACTTAGTAGGCAAAGCTATGTCTTCCCATTAACAGTGCTGAAGATGCTGTGGGGATTATATGTGTAGGCTGAGAACACACAGAAGGGCAGTCATCAATAATGTGCAAGGTGCTTATGGGGTTTTCCTTGTAGACCAAGGATACACTGTGGGACAGCTCTCTTCTTTATTAACAGTGTACAAGGTGTTGTAGGGTTATACATTTAGACTAAGGGTACACAGCAGGGCAGCACATTGTGAATTATTAATGAGAAGTCCAGAAGATACAGTGGGGTGATACAAGCAGGCAGAAAAAACACAGCAAGGGGCAGCCAAATATAGTGTATACATGGTGCTAAGGGGTTATTAATGTAGGTCATGGGCACAAAGTAGGGCAATGCAGTCTGGTCAGCCAGCAGCCTCTACCCTCCCCCTCCCTCTGCAATTTTCTAACACCCCTTCTAGAGTTCACGCAACTTCCACCCCAGCTTTCACCCCTCTCCTAGCTTCACACAGCTGCCTCCCTCATAGAGCCACCTGTAATTATAGACCTGGCCACTAGGGGGCTCCCTTCTTCCCAGTCCTATCTATACTCTTTAGCCTCCTGAGTCTTTTTTACTTACTTTATCTTTTCTGTTACCCCAGACCTATTTTTCTCTAGCTCGACCAACTATACCTTGTACTCTTCTTTCTTTTTCTACCATCTCTAGGCTCTTTCTTCACTGCTTTTATCTACTTAAGATTTAGAAAATGTACCTTCTGAAGCCTGCACTGCTGATTGTTTTTTCTCCCACAGCTGCTTCTTACCAGCTGCTTCTTACCTGTTTCTACCCACTCCGTTCGCCCTGCGGGCTCAGTCCGCTCCCCTACCCTGCCCACAATTCCCACCCGCCCCCAGTGCTCCTACCTTTATAGTACTATTGACCACACCCCCTATCTTACCTACCCAATCAGATAAGTACCTTTCTTACACTCACTCCACCCTTTCTACTGAACATCATGCTCACTAATTAACTAACCAACTCCTACCCTATTTACCTAAGCTCAAACTACTTCTCAGCTTCCAGAACTACAACCTTCCTTTCTCTTCCTTGTGCATCTCCCTAACCTTTAAAATGCACAGAACATCAATCCCTCCTCAACTAAAACTTCTTATCTGTTTACCACTTCTTTCCTGTCTTGTTACTTTTTACCTCTTAACCTCTTATGAATACCCACTTCACTCTACCATTCCTTTTTCATCCAAACATACCTCTACACCTATATGTACTTTCTCTCCTACCTTCTCAAATGCCACTACTCAACCCAATTCCCTACTAGGCAAATTCCACAGACTTGCATATTTTAAGTTAAACAAACCAAAATCAAAGAAACTAACAGATAACCTTCACAAACCACTCCTGCCAAGAGACTTCATATTCCTCCACTTACTGCTGGACGGAGATATTAATCCCAACCCTGGCCCACATCATACCAATTCCAACAACCACAAAAAACATGGCAAACCTAGTTCTCTATCATCCACCAAACCTACCAACTCTCTCTCTATAGACCATCGAAATATACAAAGTATTTGTAACAAAACTACTCAGGTTCATGCCCTTCTAGAAACATATCAATTTGATATTTTATGCTTAACTGAAACATGGCTAAAGCCCTCCATTAAAGACAATGAAATTACCCCACCTGGTTATAACATCATTAAACTTGATCGCACTACAAAAAAGGGTGGAGGGGTTGCAATTCTCTATAAAGCACAAATCCAAATTAGTATTATAGATCAGACTCTTTGCGTTGATAATCATGCAGAAATACTCAGCTCTAAACTTCAAATCAACTCTGCTAAGGCCATAAATATCATATGTGTTTACCTTCCCCCAGGAAATAACATTAACACACTCGAATGCATTCTAAGTTCACTCTACAACTACTTCCCTCAAGAAACACTACTCCTAGGTGATTTCAACATCGATAATAGTAATAATCCTACCTCCCATATAAACCTCCATGGCTTTACCCAACTCATAAACAGTCCTACTAGAATAAATAAAACCAACAAAAATGATACCATCTTAGACTGGATTCTTACTAATACTCCTCAACAAATCTACCAATCAGGTACTCTCCCAGATAATCTAAGCGACCACTACTTATGTCATTAGGCATAAAACCAACCTAATTTTACCTACCATATACAGAACACTACATTCAAAAAAGCATTTTAACTCTGAAGATTTTCTAGCTGAATTATTACAATGTAATTGGTCCCCACTAAAATATCTCCCTCTTAATGAAGCAGTAGAATTCTTTAATTCAACATTCTTATCTATCCTTGACCATTATGCTCCTAGTCGCACTATTAGAACCAAAGCTAAAGCAGCACCCTGGCTGACCAACAATACTAGGCAAAAAATCATCCTCAGAAACAAATCTTGGACCAAATGGCGTACCACGAAGAATCCAACTGACCACCAAAACTTCAGAGAACTTAGAAATAGTACAAAAAAAAACATCCTAATAGACAAAAAGAATTATTACCTTCAATTACAACAAACCTCCAAAAAGGAACCAAAAAAATTTTGGTCCAGTATTAATAATCTTTTATCCCCAGGCCAATCCATAACACCTAACCCTCAGGACCGTAACCCAGAGAACCCCATACAAACAGCCAATGACTTTAATTCCTTCTTCACTAATACTATTCAAACTCTTGCTAGTCACCTAACACCCAACACCTCCAAGCTACTTTCACCTACTTTAAATCTACCTCCTTCATTTCACTTACAACCTGTATCTACCTCCTTTATTTTATCACTGCTCCAAAAACTAAAGCCTACCACTCCTTCTGCAGATAAACTTCCTGCAGAATTCTTGCAAATAGGAGCCAAAGTCATTGCCTATCCCATCTCTATTCTGATAAATAGATCTGTAAAGGAAGGACTTTTTCCCTCTATCTGGAAGATATCACACATCATCCCTCTACACAAAGGAGGTAAGTCAAATGACTTCTCTAACTTTCGTCCCATAGCACTCCTATCACCTATAGCTAAATCATGGAAAAATGTATCCATAAGCAACTTCTTAATCACCTTCTGCACAACAACCTACTTGCTAACTGTCAGCATGGATTCAGACCTTCCCACAGTACTACCACAGCTCTACTCTCCTTTACCAACTCAATCAACTATAACCATAATAATAATAATCTATCATCATCAGTCTTCATTGACTTATCTAAAGCTTTCGACATGGTTAACCATAAACTTCTTCTGCACATACTAAAATCTCTCTCACTTGACCTTCCTTCCTTAACTTGGTTCATGTCTTACCTAGAAAACCGGCAACAGGCAGTTCTCTGGAAAAATGCACTATCCAATCTCCTCCCCATCTTTTTAGGTGTACCACAAGGCTCTATCTTAGACCCCCTTCTATTTTCCATCTTTATTAATGACCTCCAATCAGCTATCTCATATACCATCTGTATACAACATGCAGACAATTCTACTATTATCTGCACTGCTAAGTCTCAAACTGAACTACAGTTAATAACCCAAAAAGCTTTTACCACTGTTGAACAATGGTTCTCCGATCGTTGCCTACTACTCAACCCCAAGAAAACAAAACTGCTATTATTTTTACCATCCCGTAGATCTACCCCACTAAACCTCACTCTTACTTCCACTGATAGTACTCTCATCTCACCAGTTTCAACTACTAAACTTTTAGGTATAACTATTGACAATAATCTCAACTTTGAGACTCAAATCAACAACAGAATAAAAATAGTTAATAAAAAAATTGGATCCCTTTACAGAATTAAACCCTTCCTCACACCCGAAGCAAGGACAACCTTAGCCAGATATCACCTTATCTCTACTCTTCTATATGCTTCCCCCATATACACTAATCTCTCCAAAAATAACCTCAAGAAACTAACAATATCTTACCATAACATTGCTCGATTTGCAGCAGGATCCCCATTTAGAACTCACCACTGCCTAAACCTAAGAAAACTATGTTGGCTTGAACTTCAGAACCAATTCATACTTCAACAGCTCTTAATAGATCATAAGATACTATACCAACCAACTAAAACACCTATACTCTCTAACCTCATTTCACCATACAATAATCTGAAACATCTACGCTCTTCCAATAAACTACTGATTAATTCAACCAAACCCAATAACTCTGCAGGTGACTGTCTCTTTTCCAATTCTGTTGGAAAAATGTGGAACAAATTACCCTCTGATATCTTAACTTTGTCTTCTCTCCCACATTTTAATAAACAGCTGAAAATTCATCTTAATAAACACTGGCTGTGCTCCTGCACCTACCCAGCTTAACTCTACTTCTACCTCTTTAACCTTTCTTTCCCTATAATTCTTGCATTTACCTTTGTCTATATCCTCATAGCTCCCCCTTTGTAAAATATTGTACACAGTCATATGTTTATTCTCTTTTGATAAAAAAAAAAAATCTTTTAAAATCATTTGCTTATTATACTTATGTTTTTGCTCTGATTATGTTTATGTAATACATGTATTAACTAGTCCTGATGTAAAATCCTTGTATTTGTATTGTCAATCTCTGTTTTTAGTATTTTATAACTCTTGGAGCTTTTCTCCCTGGGCCTCTACTGAAAATGGACACATATCCAGCTAGACTAGCCCGGTCAACAAATGTAAAATAAAATAAATAAATAAAATAAATAAAATGCTATGCATGCTCCTCAAGAAAAATGCAGAAGATGCTGTGAGGCTATTAGTGTTATGTTAACTAAGGATAGCTCCTTATAAATATTGTAGAAGGTGCTGAGGGGTTATATATGTAGACTAAAGGGTACACAGTAAGGTAGCACCATTAACCAGGATGGTGTTTACCTGTACATGCAGCTTTTCATATGATTACAGTCCTAACAGAGGAATTCAACTGCACCATATCGCATGCAAGAGATAATTTTGCACAGTGCAGACCTCTGCAGCTGGATGTACAATGCACTTCAGAAGCTTACTGAACTGGGTTGTGCTCATCACTAGTTCTTGCAAACAAAGATTCATATACATACCATTAGGGCTTTGTAATCAATGACAGATTTCACAAAATGACAGTCATATTATGCTGGGGGGGGGGAGTTGTTGGGCTGCAGTATTAAGACATCCCATTGGTTTATGGAAACTCTGTACAAGTGTCATGATGGAAACTTGATAAAATCTGCATGCTATAGCTGTGTGTGTGTGTGTGTGTGTGTGTGTGTGTGTGTGTGTGTGTGTGTGTGTGTGTGTGTGTGCGTGTGCGTGTGTGTGTGTGTGTGTGTGTGTGTGTGTGTGTGTGTGTGTGTGTGTGTGTCTGTGTTTTCCCTGACTGAACTGTGGTAGACCTTGGTCTATATTCCAGCAGGCTTTATTGACTGAAATGTGTAGCAAGGCTATTATGGCACAGTCAGCACAAGCAATATAAAATCCCCATGCAATATACAGGGATTTTTATATCTGTGGCCCTTTTCCCATTATGTAATGCACTGCTTATTGTCTAGGACTGACCTATATATCATTACTAACCTGTAGACTCCATGCACATTATACAGGGTCATCTTTCAACTTACTTTACTTATACTATAATGCCTATTGCTTCAAGTCTGTCTCCCATCTCCTATAATGGTGACATACAGCTCATTGCCAGATTACCTTTCCTACTTCTTATACACATACATGGACATACAAGTGTTTTTATTTTGCTGTGAACACACCCTTCTAACCTTCCCTGCACTGTTTTATCCAAAGACATTCCCTTCCCCAATTTTCCTACACACAGATATGCTAGTCACCGCCTAAGGGCACACTTTCCCTGTCATCCTTCACAAAACATTATTGGTGCAACGGTTCTAGGGTGGCACAGTGGTTCAGTGGATAGCATTGTCACTTGACAGCAAAAGGTTCTCCAGTTTGATTCTTGTCTGGGGTGCCTTCTGTGTTGAGTCTGCATGTCCTCCCTGTGTTTGCATGAGTTTCCTCTGGGTAGTCCGGTCATCTACATTCCAAAGTCATGCAGTTGCTGGATTGGACACTCTAAATTGGACATAGGTGTGAGTGTGTGTGTGAGCATGTAGTAAGGAAGAACAGCTGAGGCAGGGCTAGCTATCTGGTGGTGTGAACCTTAGCTCTAGTTGATTGTCACTACTGAAGTGATATCCCAACCCCATGTGTAAAAATGGGAAAAGGGATTGTGGATAGATGGGTAGGTTTGGTCTAGAACAAAATGCCTGCTTGTAGCATATGGGCTAATTCGGCGATATGTCTCTTTATTTAGCCATTTAATGAGCTTTTTGCTTAACAGAGGGTCACCGTAGCACCATATGCCTGGCATAACCTAGTGACATTGAAAGGATCCCAAAAGACATTCCTGTAGGTTGAGGAAGTGCGCAAAGACATGGTATGCTTTCCGTGTGCAAGTTAGCAGCAATGAATGACATTACATTATAATCTTTGGGAGAAGCACCCCCAAACATAAAAGATTGCATTGTTTAGATCTCAGCCATTCTGTTGTGATACTCAGTGGGACTTGGTACAATACAACTCCTCCCTTTAAATAGCCGGAGTAGGACAGGAAGTTCATTAGCATTCTTTATGCTATTCATGATTGCATAATATAAAGTAACATTAAAGCACCTGTACTAATTTTCACAATGTCGTTATGTTGCAGAGTAAGATCTATGAATCGCACTTTCATACTACTGGTAGGATGGCTCACCATAAACTGGTTTAAGCGACTTAAGCTGATTTGCACCATACAGTCATGCTTCCTGAAGGCCACCACAATGCTGTTCAACATTTGAGCATTTAGTGGCCCTTAAAAGTCATAACAGAAGGTAAGGGATAGGAATACTTTCTCTTTTTTCATAGTAGAAATTTTCACGTATTACAGCTCATAAAATCTACTGAATCTTTATATTTGGATTAATTCAGTTAATAAATAATGTATGCTCCCCAAAACATATCTAGCATTATGAGGAACATCATTAAATCTTGGAGGAGCAAACCTAAATCTGTGGGCAAACATCATAGCAGTCAAGATATATGGCCACCACATC